>NC_060120.1:49762051-50064851 GCF_021461395.2 Schistocerca americana
GGAAGGGAAGCAGTGGTTGGGAAGGGAGTAAGACAGGGTTGTAGCCTCTCCAAGATGTTTTTCAATCTGTATATTGAGCAAGCAGTAAAGGAAACAAAAGAAAAATTCGGAGTAGGTATTAAAATTCATGGAGAAGAAATAAAATCTTTGAGGTTCGCCGATGAGATTGTAATTCTGTCAGAGACAGCAAAGGACTTGGAAGAGCAATTGAATGGAATGGACAGTGTCTTGAAAGGAGGATATAAGATGAACATCAACAAAAGCAAAACAAGGATAATGGAATGTAGTCAAATTAAGTCGGGTGATTCTGAGGGAATTAGATTAGGAAATGAAGCACTTAAAGTAGTAAAGGAGTATTGCTATTTGGGGAGCAGAATAACTGATGATGGTCGAAGTAGAGAGGATATAAAATGTAGGCTGGCAATGGCAAGGAAAGTGTTTCTGAAGAAGAGAAATTTGTTAACATCCAGTATTGATTTAAGTGTCAGGAAGTCACTTCTGAAAGTATTCGTATGGAGCGTAGCCATGTATGGAAGTGAAACATGGACAATAAATAGTTTGGACAAGAAGAGAATAGAAGCTTTCGAAATGTGGTGCTACAGAAGAATGCTGAAGATAAGGTGGGTAGATCACGTAACTAATGAGGAGGTATTGAATAGGATTGGGGAGAAGAGAAGTTTCTGGCACAACTTGATTAGAAGAAGGGATCGGTTGGTAGGACATGTTATGAGGCATCAAGGGATCAGCAATTTAGTATTGGAGGGCAGCGTGGAGGGTAAAAATCGTAAGGGAGACGAAGAGATGAATACACTAAGCAGATTCAGAAGGATGTAGGTTGCAGTAGGTACTGGGAGATGAAAAAGCTTGCACAGGATAGAGTAGCATGGAGAGCTGCATCAAACCAGTCTCAGGACTGAAGACCACAACAACAACATCATAAACAGCATTAGAAGCAGTTCAGAGGCGACCTCTACTGTAAGTTCCAATCAAATTAGTCACTCGCTCTGACTTCTAATCGTCAAAGTTAATTGCTCATCACAAAAGTTGAAAATAATCTAACCACGTGCCACGCGGTTTTGATAACATTGCGGGCGTCACACAATCAGGTACTCCCGCGAAATATAAGCTATCCAGGGTGGTGTATAGTCCTCGCGAGTTCACTTCTTACTTGTACCGAAAAGATGTGTTCAATTGCAGCCTGACTGTGACGTCATCCGCGACAGCGCATAAGCAGGCGTTAAACTAACGTGGAAAGAGTGATAGCTACCTGCGAAGTCCGTACTTAGAAGAAATCTAAATAAACAAGAACGGTGTACAGTTCTAAAGAGTTCACTTTCTATTATTGCTGAATACGTGCGATTCGTAACGGCCTGGTTGTGACATCATCCGAGGCAGCGCGTAAACCGGGGTTTGACTGACGGTAGCTGAGTGCGATGTTGTCACTGCCTCTGAGGGCCGTATTTGTACATGGGTGCAGCGGACGGCGGTTCAAAAAGTGGCTCTGAGCACTATGGGACTTAACATCTGAGGTCATCAGTCCCCTAGAACTTAGAACTACTTAAACCTAACTAACCTAAGGACATCAGACACATCCATGCTCGAGGCAGGATTCGAACCTGCGACCGTATCGATCGTGCGGTTCCAGACTGAAGCACCTAGAACCACTCGGCCACCACAGCCGGCGCTGACGGCGGAAGGGAACACGTGCCGTCAACTGCGTTATTCCCAGGTAGCAGTATCTAAACAGCCGCTTTCTCTGAGACATATTATTTAATAGCCCTGTTGTGTACCCATTCACAGTAATCGTAATTTTTATGTGAATGGAGCTAAGTTGGCTTTAATTACAGAAAAAGTCTTAGCTCGACTGCATTTCAACTTTGTCGGCTAGAATTTTTGGAACGGAACTGACAATGGAACATGACCTCTGAACTACAGCTTGAAGAGACCTTGTATTGATTGGTATTTGCATCAAAGCCTTGAAACTTGTTATAGCTGAATTATTTAAAGCATTTAATCAAGTGCAGTAATGAGAACTTTCTATATTAATATAAATGATACTTAATCTATTACAAATAGGAAAACTTTTGTTCCAAATTTAGTTTCCAGTAAATTACTCGAAAACTATTAGAGTTAGCTTAATGGGGTCACATAGTTAATATTTTATGTCTAACTGAGGCTTCATAGGAATTTGCATATTTCTATGTCTAACATTTAGTGCCTTCAATTGTTCGTAAAACGCCGATTTTGACCAAAATATTGCTCCGATCAAATTGAGACTTCTAACAGTTCATTTTGACATACATTTGCACATTCTGAAATATTTTTAGCTTTCTATCTTTATTATTTAGCGTCACTCATTTTATTTTCTTAAAACGATGTACTTAGGGAAACATATTCATCTGATCACTCTGAGATTCAACAATTTAAAAATTAATAAACTGCAACATATATTGACAAAGTTAGAAAAAGCTACTTTGTTTTTAAATTTTATCCTTAGATTACGGAGCAGTACCTGCATGTTATGCACAGGCGCGTTATGGTGACGCATCAGTGAACTGGGCTAAGTCCCGGCACAATCGCTCGCCTCTGTATATCTCAAATAACGCAGCGCTTGCTTCGTCACATCTCCCCCCATGTATTTTTATTTAAAAAAATTATTTTTGAACAAAGTTAAATATTAGAACACTAATGTACTATAACTGTGCTCTTTTAAAATGAAATTGATTTTAGAAAAATTTCCATATACGACACTCATGACCATGACGTAATGGATTTTTATATAAGTAATGTACATAAATTACATAGCGACATGAAATAAAATTTTTGATTATTACCAAATTAGTTTTTCTTTAAAGTTTTCAGTTTTTACACGAAAGAGAAACACACAAAATTTTTCACTTTTTAGTACTCACTCATTTAATTACAGTCGTAGGCATCACTGTGAGCGTCCCACGAACTTCTTTGTATAAAACAATGGAGGTAGAGGGTGGGAAATTATTTTATGGTATTTTCCAATACAACCAAAGGGAAAGGTGTGGATTCACTGTAGACTGAATCCTCCTCGCTTCCTTCTCAACTATGACTTGTAGGCTGCCTTACATGAAGTCTCCATGGCCCTGTGAAACAGATAACACAGACTCAGCTACTGTATAAGAATATAGTAACTATTCTCGAAAGAACAGATACCAATGATGACCGTGCAGCTTCTCTAGAATAAATGATAATTAATTGAAACCCTTAGATGACGACGGGTGTTGTTGATATACCTCGATGGGGACAACCGAAAATGTGTTCCCCAACCGGGACTCGAACCCGAGATCTCCTACTTAAATGGCAGAGGCTCTATCCATCTGAGCCACCAAGGACACAGATAAAGAGCGCGACTGCAGGGACATATCCCTTGCACGCTTCCGTGAGATCCACATTCCCAAGTGTCCACAATCTATCACGTTAGTGTGGTTGGTTTGTTGGGGGAAGGAGACCAGACAGCGAGGTCATCGGTCTCATCAGATTAGAGAAGGATGGGGAAGGAAGTCGGCCGTGCCCTTTGAAAGGAACCATCCCGGCATTCGCCTGGAGCGATTTAGGGAAATCACGGAAATCCTAAATCAGGATGGCCGGACGCGGGATTGAACCATCGTTAGTGTGCGCGACTAATGAGTGGATGGGCAAATATCTATTACGTACTTTATGTATGTAGATTGTGGACAGTTGGGAATGTGGGTCACGCGGGATACCTGCAAGGGATAAGCCCTGCAGTCGTGCTATCTTCTGTGTCCTCGGTGGCTCAGATGGATGCCAGCACGGTAGCTCAGAGTGTTCGGTCAGAGGGTTAGCTGCCCTCTGTAATAAAAAAATCCTGAGGTAATCGATTAACAACGAACTTAAACAGATGTCTTACGACGTCTGCCCCGAGCAGATGCAACGAACAAAAGCGAACAAAATGAGATTTAAAAAAAGGGTTGGATAGAGCGTCTGCCATGTAAGCAGGAGACCACGGGTTGGAGTAACGGTTATTTTAACTTTTAGAATTCACTATTGAAATCTACCTTTCATATTCTTTTGGAAGTCATCATTTTGGTATAGTCATTTTCGGGGATCATTCTTACTCACTAGGAAGACATTAAAAACTAATAACCCATGTACAACATGAAGACATATACAGGGTTATTACAAATGATTGAAGCGATTTCACAGCTCTACAATAACTTTATTATTTGAGATATTTTCACAATGCTTTGCACACACATACAAAAACTCAAAAAGTTTTTTTAGACATTCACAAATGTTCGATATGTGCCCCTTTAGTGATTCGGCAGGCATCAAGCCGATAATCAAGTTCCTCCCACACTCGGCGCAGCATGTCCCCATCAATGAGTTCGAAAGCATTGTTGTTGCGAGCTCGCAGTTCTGGCACGTTTCTTGGTAGAGGGGGTTTAAACACTGAATCTTTCACATCACTATGCGTGAAACTTGCCCGCACGCGTTCAACCGTTTCTTCGCTCACTGCAGGCCGACCCGTTGATTTCCCCTTACAGAGGCATCCACAAGCTTTAAACTGCGCATACCATCGCCGAATGGAGTTAGCAGTTGGTGGATCTTTGTTAAACTTCGTCCTGAAGTGTCGTTGCACTGTTATGACTGACTGATGTGAGTTCATTTCAAGCACGACATACGCTTTTTCGGCTCCTGTCGCCATTTTGTCTCACTGCGCTCTCGAGCGCTCTGGCGGCAGAAACCTGAAGTGCGGCTTCAGCCGAACAAAACTTTATGAGTTTTTCTACGTATCTGTAGTGTGTCGTGACCATATGTCAACGAATGGAGCTACAGTGAATTTATGAAATCGCTTCAATCATTTGTAATAGCCCTGTATTCCTAACTTAGTATGATAGGGCAGAAGAAGGGAATGAAACCAGAGAGAGAAATAAAGTTTCATCCAGCTGGGACAGCACAGTGCGCCAAATTGTGTATTTTCTAATGAGTGGCAGACTCCCTACAGAAACTAGTTGCTGTCTCGTTTTTTATTTCTATAGAACTACAGTGTTGCGTAAACCCAGCTCATTTTTACTCTTCTGTTATTCCCAACTGCATGCGTTTTCATGATGCCTGTGTATTGTGTATTAAGCTGGGGACTTAGAAACAACTGAGAGGCTTCGTCCCGCCTTAGCCCTCAGTGGTTCACAACCCCACAACAGATCACGGCAGTCCACCCACCCTACCGCTGGCCCACAACGAACCCAGGGCTATTGTGCGGTTAAGCCCCAGTGAACCCCAAATGTTTGCGTGGTTGCGTTATTACGGTGTACGCCTACGTGGAGAGTGCTTGCACAACAATTGCCGACATAGTATACCTGAGGCGGAATAAGGGGAACCACCCCGCATTCACCGATTTAGATGGAAAACCGCCCTTAAAAACCATCCACAGGCTGGCCGGCACACCGGAGCTCGACACTAATCCGCCGAGCGGATTCGTGCCGTGGATCGGCACGCCTCCCGCTGGGGAAGCAGCGTGGCTAGCCGGGCGTGCTTTTCATGAGGCTTACTTATTACCCAGAATGGTACTTGATAAACATGCATAAACTTCTTTGCTTCCACTGAAATTTTCTTAGATTTTTCTTTAGTTTTGACAAACCAAAACCAGTAAACGTATGTTTGCCCTAGCCTGTACCTTCTCCTCATATAAAGAGCTCTGAGATAGGTTAGGAAAATCAACCAAGCCTGAAAGGATGTAATGGGGTTCCTGATTGAACATTAGTTCACAAGGAGAAAAGCCTGTGGCATCATATGAAAGGTTGTTGACGATTTCTTCAAAGTTTTTGATAAGATCCGAACAAATTGAATGCTTCCTGGTACAGTAACTTCTACACAATCTGTTTATCTCACGCATTACTCCCTCGCTCATATTTCCCTGCGGAAAATACACCGAGATTGTGAATTCCAGCCTTTTCAAGACATGCCTTAAATTTGTCTAATACAAACTGAGGGTCATTATCCGATAAGAGACTCTTAAGCTTGCCAACCTTTACAAAACAGTCCTTTCCTAGCTTGTCTACCAGCGTTTTGGCTTTAGCTCTTTCTATCAGGTACTGTTTGACATATTTGCTAAAACCGTCAATCACCTCAAAAACATGGGTATATCCTCCTTTAGTTGTCGGAAGGGGCCCAAAAAGATCGGCTGCACATAATTCCAGAGGTTCACTTTGTTCTACATTGTGCTTATCTCCTCGAACTATACTATTTACTGCACATGCATGTTATCAAAATGACATTTTCTCTTAAATTAGCAATGCGTTTCATGCACCCATAATGGCCAAATCGCAGATACATGTAATTTACCAGCAGACCCACATATTGTGAAGGAAAACATATTTTCCATACTGCTAAATCTAACTTCCTTCTTCGTAATAAAATTCCTTTCTGTAAGCAGTAGTACTGCACTACTATTGGATAAATAATGACCCAAATGCATTTTGACTAACCTATAATGATCATCATCATTTTGCTCCACTTTTAAGTTTTTGCATATTTTCTTCGAGGCACTTTCCTTCTTGAGCTCATGTATGGTTATCATGCTCACTTGATTCCCATGTTGTAGCGGAATTTCTGATATTCTGCATAGCTCAGCACTTCTTGATAGCCCATCTGCTACCAGATTGCTCTTCCCTTCTATGTATTTAAGCTCAAGGTCGAAATGCTGAAGGCACATACCCCACCTGCTTAGCCTTGGATGCCTCAGTTTTAAAGTTTTTAAAAACTTAAGTGCCTTGTGATCACTATGGATTATCGCCTTTTTCCTTAACATACAATGCTCAAACTTTTGCATACCAAATGCGATGGCCAGTGCCTCTAATTCCGAAATTCCATAATTTCGCTCAGCAGGTTGCAGTAAACGACTCGCAAAGGCGATTGTTTTGTTTATCTCTTGGTCGTCTTCTGCTTCCATCTGAAACACTTCTACAGTACTCCAATTCCATAACCACTTGCGTCAACCGAATGCAAAATAATATCGAAAAACCTGAATGGTGTAGAAGCAGACTATTCATCAAACGGTTTCTTATTTCTTCAAAAGCGGACTCATACTTTTTAGTCCAAACCCATGGGGCATTCTTCTTCAACAAGTGGAGTAAACAAGGTGCATTAAAAAAATGATTTTTTAACAAAACAGCGGTAGAATCTGAAAAAAACCGAACGTTGGCCTGAGCTGCTGTTTATTTCGGGTGCCTCAGATCTTTCAGTGACTAATGACTTGTAGGGATCAGGTAATATACCTTCTCTGCTAATTTCATGGCTGAGGAATTTCATTTTGTCCCTTACACGCTCAGCATTTTCTAATTTCATACCTCCGTTTTCTATAGCTTCCAGCATCCTGTATAGTAGACTGATACGTTCTACCCATGTGGGAGTTGCCAATAGTATATCATCAACATAAATAGTTACCTGATCCAACAGTTCCTGCCACAAAACATGGGCCATTACTCTTACAAAGTCACACACAGAAATATTTAATCCAAATGGCGCTACTTTATATTGTCAACTCACTCCTTCATACAAAAAGGCTGTATATCTTCGTGTCTCCTTCGTCGGGGTCAAATTACGGTATCCACAAATTATGTCCACAGATGTAAAACGCTTCCCTCTTCGGAACGTCTGTATTAGCTCGTCCATATTCTCCCGGACGGTCACTCTCTCTTATTACAATTTCACGTAGCCATCGCGCATCCAGTATTAATTTAACGCTTCCCTCAAGCTTACACACAACATGAAGATTATTATATTCACTGACTGTTTGCTTAATGACACCCAATGCCAACATATGTTGAAATTCTTTCTTAACCGCTTGCTTTCTTGAAACATGTATCTGATAAGGTTTCTTGAAAAATACCTGTCCAGGTCTTACAATCAAACAGCATCCCTTTAATTTCACGTGGCGTATTTGAAAATACATTTTGATGAGTCGTTACTGCTTCTCTTAATTCTGCTTTCTATTTATCAGAAATTTGATTTGTTGACTGTACCTTTGCCTCTGTCTCTTCTGGGATATAGTTCTCTTCCACATTAGTATCTTGCAAATTGTTAGTGAACTTAGTATCTTCCTGCAAGTATCCTCTATTCCTCATAACACTAACAGGCAGTTCCCATCTTCATTCTTACGGCGTATATAATTTCCTATGAAAGTTCCTTTTATTACCGGAGAATAGGGTAATGTTAATACTTAGTGGCTCTGATGAAAGTCAATCCTTCCCTGATATCCTGTTAAGAGATCTGTCTCTATTAATATGTCAACACCTAAACCGAGCACGATTAAAGAACGATAATTTTTTATTACCTTACCTATACCAATTGGTATATGCTTCGTGTTGTACTGGTCTAGAAACTTTTCCAGTAACACCTGTTGTTCTCAAACCACTTCCGTTCATGACAGTTAATTCACTCTTATAAGGAATAGAATAAAAAAATGCTTGGGACAAAGCACTTGCTTCACTACCAGTGTCAAAAAGACAACGCACCGTTAGCCGTGAGATGTTTTTTTTTATAATACATTGAGTTATTCAAGTTTTAACAGGTTCCTTATAAACTTCTTCTAATATCTCCTTTTCAATCTGTTTCCAGCTAAAGTAGTTTCGTTCATTTGCAAATACATTCACACAGACTCACGGGGTCATCAATCTCTAAATTTCCAGCTGCCTTTTCCAAACTCTCCACCAATTTTAACACAAATTACTTAACGACTTCCTCTACTTTCGTTTGCTGCACATCAGCTAAACCATTCTCTAGTTCTGAGCAACTGCGCAACATTGCTATCTATAACACTGTCGTCGGCTTTTACAGTTTGTGGCAAGTCAACACAGATAATGGGGTCCTTGGCCTCATTGTTATTGCTACCCCCTCCATCCATCAATTCCTCTTATCTTCAGTACCTTGCAAGACTGACACTCTTTCCTCTACCGAAAGTTTAACATTCAGATTGTCATCATTGTCAAAGGTGTAAGACTCTACCTCATCTTCGTCCTTATCAGATACAAACCCGTTACTATGTTCCTCTCTATTATTTATAGTGTTTTCTTTCTCCCCCTTGACCCACTTTTCTTAAGTGTCCAAAATGCCGTCAACTACATAACGAGAGTGGTTTAGCACATCGCCGATTCTGTCTGTTCCTATTTCATCATCCCTCTTACCTGTATGCGTGTGTTGACCGATTGTGGTCTGCGTTTTTGTTACTGGTTATGTTACTGTTTCCACCTTGTGAGCACCAGTTTCCTCATAGACTGGACGTGTTTCCCACACGCGGTGTATTGTGTTCATTAGGTACAGAAATAGATACGGTAGTATTTTGCTCTCTGTCTCGCCTCAAGGGCATATTATTTACATTTTTCTATCACGTCCTTGACTACGATAATTAGATCTTGTATTCTGAATCTCCATACTTCTAACATTTACGTTCCCGCTGTAATTATTCCTGTTATTTACACTATTGTTGGAAGGCCTGTTATTATTTCACACCTACTCCTCAGCAGCAGTTACTTTGTCTACTCGATCCAAATAGCGAATGAACCTATCCACATCATCTCTAGGTGCAGAAATGATTCTCTTCCGCCAGTACCAAGGCTGCTCACCTTCTAATCTCATGATAATCATTTCCGGTTTCATCTTTTCTGTCAGATGTGACAGCCGTGAAACCCACATTCTAGAGAGCTTTTTACTGACAAACGTCCTTGAGCAAACATTTTACCACTCCAGAACTCTCTCAAGACACCGTTTTGTTTGATGTGTGACCAGTACTGATTAAGAAAAGCAGTTTTAAATTCGGGAAGAGTTTTGCACCTAATCGTTGCGTCAGCTGACTACCACAAAGCATCTTCTGACAAATGACTTCTTATGAAAGAGATTTTCTCTCGTTCCGTCCATGTGTTAGGCAAAAATCCTCAAAATCATTTCAGAACTGTAATGGGTGAAAGTGTTTGTCTGGATCAAAACGTAAAAAATTGACGACATCTGATGAAAGCTGCGTCAGCTGAAGCAACATTCTGTATAGTACTATTACAAGAACTACCAGAGGTTACTCTGTTTTCTATGTTAGTAATACTAGTGTTTAGTTCTGCTGCTCGTAATCTACTGTTTCCACCCTGTTAGAAAATTTTTTCATCAACATCTTCACGTACTTTCTCACAATCAAATTTTACACTCTTAATATCTTTTTGAAAAGCATTTATTTCATTACTTACTTTTGCAAATCGGTTAGAGCAAGCATTGGGTTCATTGTTTGTTCTTTCTGACAACCTCCCTTCCAAAAGTTCATCTGCGTCTTAGAAATTCTTGGCCCGCCGGTGTGGCCGAGCGGTTTTAGGCCCTTCAGTCTGGAACCGCACGACCGATATGGTCGCAGGTTCGAGTCCTGCCTCGGGCATGGATGTGTGTGCTGTCCTTAAGTTACTTTGGTTTAAGTAGTTCTGAGTTCTAGGGGACTGATGACCTCAGATGTTAAGTCCCATAGTGCTCAGAGCCATTTCAACCATTTTCTTAGAAATTTTTGCGAACTTCGCTAATTTCGCTTTTGAAAGTACTATGCAATTTATTTAGCTGGTGCCCTACTTTGACTTAACGTTCCTGGTGGTAACAATTTTATAATTTAAACTACTCAGTTTTCCGGTCGTTTCATCGTATATTCAATCGTACTTTTTAACTGTTCACTATTTGATTCCTTCTTACTGTTCAGTTCTTTATTGAAGACTCAGTCTCACTGCTTAACTGTGTACTGTTTGATTCCACCTAACTGTTCAGTTCCTTATGAAACGATTCAAGTTTAGCAAACAGTAGCTGCATCCAATTTGGTGCCTCCACATTTCCACTTGGCATTGCCATCGATTTTAAAGGAGTTTATAACATTTCCTGACTTGGCTGAATTTCAGTCATGTTGAACTCAGTTTCATTATCTATCAATTCTACCTTTTCCTTTTTGACCCAAACCTCAATTACCTTGGCATCAGGAAATGGTCCTAACTTCGCAATTGAAATTACTTTCAGGTTCTACTTTAGACAAATCACATTGTAATTTTGGATTTATTAGTTTGACAGAACCATCCTCATTAATGTCAGTTTCTAATTTATAGGATTCACCGTCAGTGACTGGTTCCATCTTAACTTTCACATTATAATTATCAATATTTTCCATTTTCCGTAGCCTACTGGAACAATTAACAAATACTTTAGATTTTCTAGGCTTCACTTAATTGCTTGACTTCGACGAACTGTGCCGGCGCAGTGTACCAACAAAGGTGATGCGACGCCCCTTTAGAGGGCGGCGGCGCGGCGTGCTGCAACGACAGCGGCAAGCGTTTTCCGTGGTGAGGCGGTGGTATGCGGAATTGGTGTTCCCACCTGGAAGCGGCAGACGCTAGCGATAGCCAATGACAGTCAGCCACTGAGATACGGTTGACGACCCACTGAAAGGCATTTCAACTTGTGACTAGAAGTCACGTCCATTCGTCAACATGGCACGAAACTGTGACTTACAATGTGCAGTTGCAGTACATGTATTTCAACTTCTCTGTAAGTGTTTGTTAGTGAAACAATCAATGAAATAGTATCACCTTACTCAACTCCATCTCTAAACTGCCATTAACCTTACCACAGCAAAGACAGACATAAAACCAAAGCTCACCCACCATAGTGGTACAAGTTTACATGTCTACCGACACCACAGATGATGAAAAGTTTGGAAGGATGTACTATAAAATAAAGAAAATTATTCTGATTGTTAGAGGAGACGAAAATTTGATAAAATAATGAAAAACTGGAATTCGGTATCAGGGATAGGAAAATGAAATAGCAGAAGAACACGGGCTAAGGGGAGGGAATGAAAGGGGAGGCCACCTTGTAAAATTTTGCACAGAGTGTAATTAAATCATCGCTAACGTTGAGCTGTTGAACGGAATGGAAAGTGTCTTGGAAGGAGGATATAAGATGAACATCAACAAAAGCAAAACGAGAATAATGGAATGTAGTCGAATTCAGTCGAGTGACGCTGAGGGAATTAGATTAGGAAATGAGACACTTAAAGTAGGAAAGGAGTTTAGCTATTTGGGGAGCAAAATAACTGATGATGGTCGAAGTAGAGAGGATATAAAATGTAGACTGGCAATGGCAAGTATAGCGTTTCTGAAGAAGAGAAATGTCTTAACACCGAGTACAGATTTAAGTGTCAGGAAGTCATTTCTGAAAGTACTTGTATGGAGTGTAGCCATGTATGGAAGTGAAACTTGGACGATAAATAGTTTGGACAAGAAGTGAATAGAAGCTTTCAAAATGTGGTGCTACAGAAGAATGCTGAAGATTAGATGGGTAGATCACATAACTAATGAGGAAGTACTGAATAGGACTGGGTAGAAGAGAAGTTTGTGGCACAACTTGATCAGAAGAAGGGATCGGCTGGTAGGACATGTTCTGAGGCATCAAGGGATCAGCAATTTAGTATTGGAGGGCAGCGTGGAGGGTAAAAATTGTAGAGGGAGACCAAGAGATGAATACACTAAGCAGATTCAGAAGGATGTAGGTTGCAGTAGGTACTGGGACATGAAGAAGCTTGCGCAGAATAGAATAGCATGGAGAGCTGCATCAAACCAGTCTCAGGATTGAAGACTACAACAACAACAACAAAGTTTTGTTTAAGAATCATGAAAGAAGGATGTGTCCGTGGAATACAGTAGACTTTAAGAAACGAGATTTTTAATTCTATGAGATTTCCAGGTGCAGATGCACACTGACGATACTTTACTACAGATTACAACGGATGAGACCGCTAAATATAGTGAATTAAGGGATGAAACCTGAGTAAGTTAAGACCCATGGGTTGTCGATAATCTTAAAGATTCGGCAACGGTTGACTGAAACAGAGGAAGAAATACACTACACGAATGGGTACCTTTTAGAGAACAGGCAGTGAGCGCAGCAGCGGATAAAAATGGGAAAGATGTACATGAGAAATCATTGTGTAACACACGATATGTTGACTTCAAATGACAACAGGAGAAAAAATAAAAAGGAGTAAATCAATTAGGCATAAGACATACAGTTGTCAAAAAAAGATACTCTGACAGAAAGTGTAGAATCGTAAATCAACAAAGGCTTTCCAGTTGCACTTGAGAAAGGTTGATGCCGCATGTAGGGTGATTAAATTTTTTTAAAAAGTCTTTGGAACAAAGAAAAGCAATTGTACGAATATCAACAGCTCAGGTGGCAAGCCAGAACTAAACAGAGAAGAGATGGTTGCAAGCTGGATGGAATATGTGTATGGGGTTGGAGGGTTGAACACGCAATGCAATACTGTTCCTACAACTATCTTAGTAGATAGACTGAATGAAGACAAACCTACGTTTATTTGTAGATTTAGAGAAATGTTTAAAAAACTTGACGGAAATACACTCTTAGAAGCTCCGGAGGTATCAGCGATAAAACACAGGGACATAAACTTACTTACATCTCTTACAGAAACCAGACTGTAGTTGTGAGACTTTAAGAACTTGAAAGGGAAAGTAGTTGCGAAGACAGAATTAGAGAAGATATAAAATATAGACTGGTGACAGCAAGAAAAGCAGTCCTGAAGAAGAAAATTCGTTGACACTAATTATAAATTTAAATGATGGAAAATACTTTGTGAACGGAAAGTAGACCTGTGTGTGAGTGAGTGTGGACAATAAACAGTTCTGTCAAGACGACAATGGATGCTTTCGAAATGTGGTGCTAAAGGAGAATGCTGAATATTAATATGTATATCGTACAACAGATGAAGAGGTACTGAATAAAACTGAAGATAAAAAGCAATTATAACACAACTTGCCTAAAACAAGCGGTTGATGGATAGGACATATTATGAAGCACCACGGAATCATCAGTTTGGTAATGGAAGTAGAATTATAGAGACGATGGTAAGCAGATTCGAATGGATGTAGGACGCAGTAATCAGATAGAGCTGAAGAGGGATACACAAAACAGACTACAGAGGAACGCTGTATCAATAGTCTTCAGGCTGAATACCACAACAAACAAATAGACGATTTGTAGTCTCGTTAACGGAGTCTTGCCGCAACTAGCAGCTTTGATTAACAAGGTCAGTTGTGCATTTATTTCCAGATTATATTTTTCTTAATACAGCAGCTACTACGTATCACTTGCCCGCCCGGTTAGCCGAGCGACCTAACGCACGACTTTCCGGAGTGGGAAGGAGCGCCTGGTCCCCGGTAAGAATCCGCCAGCGGACATGTGTCGAGGTCCGGTGAGCCGGTCACTCTGTGGGTGGTGTTTAGGTGGTTTTCCATCTGCCTCGGCAAATGCGGGCTTGTTTCGCTTGTTGCGCCTCAGCTACACTATGTCGGCGATTTCTGCGCAAACAAGTTCTCCACGTACGCGTACACCACCATTACTCTAACACGAAAACATAGGTGTTGCACTCGTCGGGTGTAAGACGTTCCCTTGGGGGTCCACCGGGGGCCGAACTGCACAATAACCCTGGATTTGGTGTGGGGCGGCGGAGGGGTGAAGAGGACTGCGGTAGTCGTTGTCGGGTTGTTGACCACTGCGGCTGCGGCGGGGACGGAGCCTTTCCGTCGTTTCTAGGTCCACAGTTAACATACAATACAATGTATTACGTGTACGCTTGTGAAGTATTTGTGCATAATTTCGTAACAACCTTATATTAGGAAAAAGGTTCCAGATTCTACAGACACTGAAGACGGTGCACAGAATATTGTATCTGGTACTTTATGAATACATGTTTCGCGAGGATGCGGTCAGGGATGAACAGTCTTTTGGTAGAATAAGCTGACTTATCAGAGGCTATACAACCCCCCCCCCCCCCCCCCCAGTAAAGACTAATTTTTCGATGCTGTAAGAAATAACTGGCATGCAGGTGTTGTAACATGGCGCTCTAAATTATTCTGAATGTTGCAAACAAACAAAGTTTCTTAAAAAAAATTAAATAATTAATACTTGTTGTATGTAGCAATTGTACACTACTGGCATTTAAAATAGCTACTCCACGAAGATGACGTGCTACAGACGTCAAATTTAACGCATATGCTGTGATATGCAAATGATTAGCTTTTCAGAGCATTCACACAAGGTTGGTGCCGGTGGCGACACCTACAACGTGCTGACATGAGGAAAGTTTCCAACCGATTTCCCATACACAAACAGCAAGTCGTCTGGCGTTGCCTGGTGAAACGTTGTTGTGATGCCTCGTGTAAGGAGGAGAAATGCGTACCATCACGTTTCCGATTTTGAAAAAGGTCGGATTGTAGCCTATCGCGATTGCGGTTTATCGTATCGCGACATTGCTGCTCGCGTTGCTCGAGATCCAATGACTGTTAGCAGAATATGGAATCGGTGGGTTCAGGAGGGTAATACGGAACGCCGTGCTGGATCCCAACGGCCTCGTATCACTAGCAGTCAAGATGACAGGCATCTTATCCGCATGGCTGTAGCGGATCTTGCAGCCACGTCTTGATCCCTGAGTCAAGAGATGGGGACGTTTGTAAGACAACAACCATCTGCACGAACAGTTCGACGACGTTTGCAGCTCGAAGACCATGGCTGCAGTTACCCTTGACGCTGCATCACGGACAGGAGCGCCTGCGATGGTGTACTCAACGACGTACCTGGGTGCACGAATGGCAAAACGTCATTTTTTATGATGAACCCAGGTTCTGTTTACAGCATCATGATGGTGGCATCCGTGTTTGGCGGCATCACGGTGAACGCACATTGGAAGCGTGTATTCGTCATAGCCATACTGGCGTATCAGCCGGCGTGTTGGTGTGGGGTGCCATTGGCTACACGCCTCGGTCACCTCTTGTTCGCATTGACGGCACTTTAAACAGTGGACGTTACATTTCAGATGTGTTACGAGCCGTGGCTCTACCCGTCATTCGATCCCTGCGATACCCTACATTTCAGCAGAATAATGCTCGACCGCATGTTGCAGGTCCTGTACGGGCCTTTTTGGATACAGAAAATGTTCGACTGCTGCCCTGGCCAGCACATTCTCCAGATCTCTGACTAATTGAAAACGTCTGGTCAATGGTGGCCGAGCAACTGGATCGTCAGAATACGCCAGTCACTACTCTTGATAAAATGTGGTATCTTGTTGAAGCTGCGTGGGCAGCTGTGCCTGTAAACGCCATCCAAGCTCTGTTTGACTCAATGCCCAGGCGTATCAAGGCCGTTATTATGGTCAGAAGTGGTTGTTCTGGGTACTGATTTCTCAGGATCTATGCACCCAAATTGCGTGAAAATGTAATCACATGTCAGTTCTAGTATATCTGTCCAATGAATACCCGTTTATCATCTGAATTTGTTCTTGGTGTTACAATTTTAATGGCCTGTAGTGTATATTGTGAGATAGCAGCAATTTGGTTTCTGATTAAGCTATGTCGGTCTGTATAGGAAATAGTAAATATTAACGTGTTCCGTGACGCTGTGCTTCTAATTTCACATGCTACTCAATGGCGTTTAAAAAGTAAATTGATCAATCGTAAAAAAATATAATTAGTTCCACATCTCAATAGAAAAAAAAGTTTCGAGCGTTTACCGAATGACAAAATACGCAATTCTATGCGAGCGATTGTTTGCAAAAAATCACGTTTAAGTATCTTGCACTGTTTACGAAATTTGATGCTGTTACAACCACACAAGATTTACTACGAGCAGGGCTTCCCGTAAGTGTCTTCCGTGCGACCCGGCCGCCGACATGTCATCCATTATCTTGAGAACGGTGGTTGCTATCATACTCCTCTCAACTTTAAAAACAACTGCGATAGGTTGGCTAAATTTCATGGGCAGTAATGTATTACCTAAAATAAATTGTCTCCAAAGTATTCGTAATGCAGCACACTGAACAAAATTTCGGGTAGTGGTCCACTTGAAAGTTACACAGGACGTAACCGTATATATATTGTATGTATATATTTGTTATTTAAATGCTTTCTTTCAATAAGTGAGGATATTGCTTCACTGTATGTGTAAATTTAGGTAGAAGTTTGTTGACGTTTCATTGTATTTATCTGTATTTTACTCTGAAACGTATAAGCTGTGGGAATAAGCCAATGTAATTGTTATTTGCATCGACTAGCTGCGATAATAGCAGTGCTTGTGCGTTGTAAGATCTTTGGGTAGGGGGTTGTTGTGCAGAGCGCGCGGAGAGAGCGGGAGAAAGGTTCCAGCGCTTGTAGTGTGCGGAAGTGTGATGTTAACGCTCTTGCTGTAGAGAGTACCATTTCGGCAGCATCATGTACGCGCGTCGGCCAGATGACTGGTAGCTGGACGTAGGACAGTGAACGGGCGGAAGAGGCTGTATTAATTACAATTGCTCGTTCCTGTAACTAGCCGTGGCCCCAAAAGATGCTACCGTCTTCAACAACAGCAGCAGTTTCAGCAACACAGATTCGTCGTCGGCTCCGAGTTTCGTCGCACGCACAGCACTGAAGTAAAACTGTCCATTGGTAGAAAGTATTAACTGCTAACCCAGCAGCACAACTCAATGTAATTTGATTAATGAACTTTATTTAAATAATAATCAGTTAAATTCAGGGCGATTGTGTCCTCATTGCCCCCAGACATTGTTTCCAAGCAGGGTCCTTGTTCCCTTTTTTTCCTTACATGCAAACTGAAGTTTGAGAATCTATCACTAGCAAAAATCCAAATCAAAAGAAAATGCACAAATTAAGAATGTGGAAGTTTTATTTATTTTACATATAGCTTGGAGCACATAGCTGTTCGGTTTGATACGTATTCTAGTAGGGTTTCATATCATTCTGAACAACTGAGCGTTTTTGATGACTTGAACAGAATTTAAAAAATTAAAAACATTTTTTTAAATTCTGTTCAAGTCAGTAAAAAAGGATCAATTGTTCAGAAAATAATATGAAATCCTATTTGAAAATTAGGTAAATCCAAAGTAAAAAGTGCTTGCCTTTTTTTAAATTTCTTTGATGACGTTATGTTGAGGTCTCTGAAAGTCATTGTTCACGTAACGAATTTCAATACTAACATACAGTTTAAGTGGATATTTTCAAACCATTAGTCGATTGCCTTTTTCAAAATTTAATGACACACTTAACGTAAAAGTGACTTC
Source organism: Schistocerca americana (assembly GCF_021461395.2). Taxonomy (NCBI): domain Eukaryota; kingdom Metazoa; phylum Arthropoda; class Insecta; order Orthoptera; family Acrididae; genus Schistocerca; species Schistocerca americana. The sequence goes on from NC_060120.1 coordinate 49,780,176, forward strand.
TCAGTTTTATTTATCATTACATACTCAAGTAAAATTTGTGTCAAAAAATGTGACAACCTTCAGATGCCACGTCAGTGTTCAATAATAAATGTTTTCCTTTCCCATCATCTTGTACAGGATTTTGGATGTAAATCGCCCTAGTGGGCTGGTGACTGTAATTATTTCCTTTTCGTTCATTAGTGTTACTTTTGGATTCATAATCAGTGGCACCCCTTTTCTTCCAGTCTTGTTCGTGAGTGAATACATAAAATAACTTTCATTTATCCAAATTGTAGCCCTGTTTAGTTGAATTACTTTTTTTCTAGACTTTTCTATCAGAAAGATCGGTTGTACACTTTCCCCGTACTTACCGGTATTTCTTCTTCTGGAAAGATAGGCTTATCCAATTAGAAAAATTCCATTAGCTATACACGCGGTCCATGGTCATAATTTATATCGCAAGGAGGATACACCGATTAGTAAGGGGGAGGTTACAATATCAGACTGTAAGATGCGAAAGAAAAATACATTTTTACCGAATGGTTTACTTGAAATGGGATGATATGTAATTAATAGTTACCGCCACGTCCGCGCCAGCATTTACGCGAAAGTTCGTATGGCCCGAGGTTTCTATAGCTGACTTCACGCTCAGGGCGTTCTGTGATTGGCGGCGCGGACCTGTAGCGCGGCACGCGGCGGCAGCATCGGTTAGACATGAGCAAACCTTGACTCAGAGGCGGCTATGCTGCGCCGCTGAGGGCATTTCCATGGCAACCAAGGCCCTACCGCTACGCTTTGACGCGCGGCAACCCTAGTGGGAACCGGCCTTGTGTCAGCCAGCAGCAGCAGCCGCGGCGGTCAGGATGACAGCGAGTATCGCCTACTGCAGTAGCTCCACTGGGCTGGGCGACCGTGAGCGCGGCAGTCGCTTGCACGTAGCTCACAGGTCCACTGTCCACTGTCTTCATCTGATCTGAGCGCCGGCGGTAGTCGCGATCTAGTGTCGTCTTCTTCCCTCTTTCCGTTACGATCAAGGCTACTGTGGCTAATATTCACAGCTTAGTTTCCACACTCGCAAGCAACTCTTCGCACTGTTCCTGCACTGCTTTCGGTATATCTCATGTCGGTATCCTGTTAGTGCCTACCTGTTTTCTACCGGTCACTTCCACTGTATCGTTGTAGAATGCCCCGCTGAAAGGCGAGCGGTCCGGGTTCGTTTCCCGGCTGATGCACCGTATGTGGGCCGGGGCGTGGCAGTAAGAAATTGAATCAGAATATTTTGTTCGCCGTCTTTTTTACAAGAGTCTGAAAACTGTTTTTGCGGTCACCCAGAAAGCGATATTGACCATAATTTCCATTCTGGAAGTCTACATTCCCCTTGTACTCACTGAAAGAAATGTTTCTACTCTCTGTTTACTCAACGGGATCAGGAGCTATGATTACAAATCAAAGTTTTGTGTTCTAACCGAATTATATTGTGAAAAAGTTCACACGCAAAACATAACAGTATTCCTGATAACAATCTACATCAAAATCAACATTTATAGTCGGCAAGCCACCCAACGGTGTGTGGCGGACGGCACTTTAAGTGCCACTGTCATTACCTCGCTTTTCTGTTCCAGTCGCGTATGGTTCGCGGGAAGAACGACAGCCGGAAAGCCTCCGTGAGCACTCGAATCTCTCTAATTTTACATTCGTGATCTCTTCGGGAAGTATAAGTAGGGGGAAGCAATATATTCGATACCTCATCCAGAAACGCACCCTCTCAAAACCTCGCGAGCAAGCTACACCGCGATGCAGAGAGCCTTTCTTGCAGAGTCTGCCACTTGAGTTTGCTAAATATCTCCCTAACGCTATCACGCTTACCGAATAACCCTGTGACGAAACGCGCCGCTCTTCTTTGGATCATCTCTATCTCCTCCGTCAACCCGATCTGGTACGGATCCCACACTGATGAGCAATACTCAATTATAGGCCGAACGAGTGTTTTGTAAGCCACCTCCTTTGTTGATGGACTACATTTTCTAAGGACTCTCTCAATGAATCTCAACCTGACACTCGCCTTACCAACCAATTAATTTTATATGATGATTCCACTTCAAATCGTTACGCACGCATACTCCCAGACATTTTACAGAAGTAACTGCTACCATTGTTTGTTCCGCTATCATATAACCATACAGTAAAGGATCCTTCTTTCTATATATTCGCAATACATTACATTTTTCTATGATAAGGGTCAGTTGCCACTCCCTGCACCAAGTGCCTATCCGCTGCAGATCTTCCTGCGTTTCGTTACAATTTTCTAATGCTGCAACTTCTCTGTATACTGCAGCATCATCCGCGAAAAGCCACATGGAACTTCTTACACTATCTACTAGGTCATTTATATATATTGTGAAAAGCAATGGTCCCATAACACTCCCCTGTGGCACGCCAGAGGTTACTATAAAGTCTGTAGACGTCTCTCCATTGAGAAAAACATGCTGTGTTCTGTTTGCTAATAACTCTTCAATCCAGCCACACAACTGGTCTGATATTCCGTAGGCTCTTATTTTGTTTATCAGACGTCAGTGCGGAACTGTATCGAACGCCTTCCGGAAGTCAAGGAAAATAGATTCTACCTGGGAACCTGTATCTAATATTTTCTGGGTCTCATGAACAAATCAAGCGAGTTGGGTCTCACACGATCGCTGTTTCCGGAATCCATGTTGATTCCTACAGAGTAAATTCTGGGTTTCCAGAAACGACATGATACGCGATCAAAAAACAGGTTCTAAAATTCTGCAACAGATCGACGTAAGAGATATAGGTCTATAGTTTTGCGCAACTGCTCGACGACCCTTCTTGAAAACTGGGACTACCTGTGCTCTTTTCCAATCATTTGGAACCTTCCATTCCTCTGGAGACTTGCGGTACACGGCTGTTAGAAGGGGGGCATGTTCTTCCGCGTACTCTGTGTAGAATCAAATTGGTATCCCGTCAGGTCCAGTGGACTTTCCTCTGTTGAGTGATTCCAGTTGCTTTTCTATTCCTTGGACACTTATTTCGATGTCAGCCATTTTTTCGTTTGTGCGAGGATTTAGAGAAGGAACTGCAGTGTGGTCTTCCTTTGTGAAACAGCTTTGGAAAAAGGTGTTTAGTATTTCAGTTCTACACGTGTCATCCTCTGTTTCAATGCCATCATCATCCCAGATTGTCTGGATATACCGTTTCGAGCCACTTACTGATTTAACGTAAGACCAGAACTTCCTAGGATTTTCTGTCAAGTCGGTACATAGAATTTTACTTTCGAATTCACTGAACGCTTCACGCACAGCCCTCCTTATGCTAACTTTGACATCGTTTAGCTTCTGTTTGTCTGAGAGATTCTGGCTGCGTTTAAACTTGCAGTGGAGCTCTCTTTGCTTTCGCAGTAATTTCATAACTTTGTTGTTGAACCACGTTGAGTTTTTCCTGTCCCTCACAGTTTTACTCGGCACGTACATGTCTAAAACGCATTTTACGATTGCCTTGAACTGTTTCCATAAACACTCAACATTGTCAGTGTCGGAGCAGAAATTTTCGTTTTGGTCTGTTAGGTAGTCTGAAATCTGCCATCTATTACTCTTGCTAAACAGATAAACCTTCCTCCCTTTTCTTTATATTCCTATTAACTTCCATATTCAGGGATGCTGCAACGGCCTTATGATCACTGATTCCCTGTTCTGCACTTACAGAGCCGAAAAGTTCGGGTCTGTGTTATCAGTAGTTCCAAGATGTTATCTCCACAAGTCGGTTCTCTGTTTAATTGCTCGAGGTAATTTTCGGATAGTGCACTCAGTATGATGTCACTCGATGCTCTGTCCCTACCACCCGTCTTAAACATCTGAGTGTCCCAGTCTACATCTTTTAAGTTGAAATCTCCACCTAAGACTATAACATGCTGAGAAAATTTATGTGAAATGTATTCCAAATTTTCTCTCAGCTGTTCTGCCACTAATGCTGCTGAGTCGGGAGGTCGGTAAAAGGAGCCAATTATTAACCTACCTCGGTTGTTGAGTGTAACCTCCACCCACAATAATTCACAGGAACTATCCACTTCTACTTCACTACAGGATAAACTACTAGTAACAGCGACAAACACGCACGCCACCACCTGGTTGCATGCAATCTATCCTTTCTAAACACCGTCTGTGCCTTTGTGAAAATTTCGGCAGAATTTATCTCTGGCTTCAGCCAGCTTTCCGTACCTATAACGGTTTCAGCTTCGGTGCTTTCTATCAGCGCTTGAAGTTCCGGTACTTTACCAATGCAGCTTCGACAGTTTACAATTACAATACTGATTGCTGCTTGGTCCCCACATGTCCTGAATCTGCCCCGCACCCTTTGAGGCTGTTGCTCTTTCTGTACTTGCCCGAGGCCATCTAACCTAAAAAACCGCCCGGTGCACGCCACACAACCCCTGCTACCCGTGTAGTCGCCTGCTGCGTGTAGTGGTCTCCTGACCTATCCAGCGGAACACGAAACCCCACCACCCTACGGCGCAAGTCGAGGAATCTGCAGCCCACACGGTCGCAGAACCGTCTCAGCCTCTGATTCAGACCCTCCACTCGGCTCTGTACCAAAGGTCCGCAGTCAGTCCTGTCGACGATGCTGCAGATTGTGAGCTCTGCTTTCATCCCGCTAGCGAGACTGGCAGTCTTCACCACATCAGATAGCCGCCGGAAGCCAGAGAGGATTTCCTCCGATCCATAGCGACACACATCATTGGTGCCGACATGAGCGACCACCTGCAGATGGGTGCATCCTGTACCTTTCATGGCATCCGGAAGGACCCCTTCCACATCTGGAATGACTCCCCCCGGTATGCACGGAGTGCACATTGGTTTTCTTCCCGTCTCTTGCTACCATATCCCTAAGGGGCCCCATTACCTGCCTGACGTTGGAGCTCCCAACTACCAGTAAGCCCACCCTCTGTGACTGCTCGGATCTTGCAGACTGAGGGGAAACCTCTGGAACAGGACAATCAGCCATGTCCGGCCGAAGATCAGTATCAGCCTGAGACAGAGCCTGAAACCGGTTCGGCCGGCAAACTGGAGAGGCCTTCCGTTCAGCGCTCCGGAATGTCTTTCGCCCCCTGCCACACCTTAAGACGACCTCCCACTCCACCACAGGTGAGGGGTCATCCTCCATGTGGGCAGTATCCCGGGCAACCACAGACGTAGTCCGATCGGGGGATGCGTGGGACGAGCTGCCTGCTCCTGACAAACCCCACCCAGACCCCCACAGTGATGCCCATTGGCAACAGCCTCAAGCTGTGTGACGGAAGCCAACACTGCCTGAAGCTGGGAGCGAAGGGATGCCAACTCAGCCCGCATATGAACACAACAGTTGCAGTCCCTATCCATGCTAAAATCTGTTGTGCAAAGATCGTCTGAACTAATCTAGAGAGAGCACAAACAATGTACAGAGATCACAACAATAATGAAGTTCCTATCATAAACAGCACTAGTAGCATCTCACAGGCGACCTCTACTGTAAGTTCCAATCAGACTAGTCAGTCGCCCTGACTTCTAATCATCAGAGTTGACTGCTCGCCACAAAGGTGGACAGTCCGCAGCTCGTGGCCGTGCGGTAGCGTTCTCGCTTTCCACGCCCGGGTTCCCGGGTTCGATTCCCGGTGGGGTCAGGGATTTTCTCTACCTCGTGATGACTGGGTGTTGTGTGATGTCCTTAGGTTAGTTAGGTTTAGGTTCAAATGGCTTTGAGCACTACGGGACTTAACATCTATGGTCATCAGTCCCCTAGAACTTAGAACTACTTAAACCTAACTAACCTAAGGACATCACACACATCCATGCCCGAGGCAGGATTTGAACCTGCGGCCGTAGTAGTCGCGCGGCTCCGGACTGAGCGCCTAGAACCGCTAGACCACCGCGGCCGGCCTAGGTTTATGTAGTTCTAAGTTCTAAGGGACTGATGACCATAGATGTTAAGTCCCATAGTGCTCAGAACCACAAAAGTGGACAATAATCTCACCACTAGCCACTCGGTTTTGATAAAATTATATGCAGCACAAAAACAGGTACGCCAGCGAAATCTAAGCCATCCAGGACGATGTACAGGCCTCGTGAGTTCACTTCCTACTTGTACTGTAAATATGCGTTCAGTTCCAGCCTGGCTGCGACATCATCCGAGGGAACTCATAAACACTCGTTTCACTAACGTGGGAAGAATGATAGCTCGGTACGAATTGTTTAGTTTGAAGATATCTATACGATCCAAGACTGTGTACAGTCCTCGCGGGTTCACCCTTTTTCTTTCTTTCACTGGTGCCATGTCCCGCGCCGCCGCAGGGTCGGCAGTGTTAGAAACGGATTTGGCAAGGTTAGTGGAAAGGGCTGGCCGGATGGCCTTCCTGCCGCCACCCCATACCCCCCAGGACGGAATTAGTGTACCACTACTGTCTGCGTCGAGTGTAATTAATGGAATATTGCGAGTGTGTCCAGATGTCTGAGAGTCGCGTAACCGAGACGGAACGTGGGGACCAGCCCAGTATTCACCCAGCGGGATGTGGAAAACCGCCTAAAAACCACATCCAGGCTGGCCGGCACACCGGCCCTCGACGTTAATCCGCGGGCGGATTCGATCTGGGGCCGGCGCGCCTACCCAAGTCCAGGAAGCAGCGTGTTAGCGCTCTCGGCTACCCTGGCGCGTCCTCGCGAGTACAGCTTCTATTATTACTGAAAATATGCGTTAAGTAACGGCCTTGTCATGACGACATCCGAGGCAGGGCGTAAACCAGCGTTTGAATGACGCGGACCCTGTGACAGCTGAGTGGTAAGTGAAGCGTCACTGCAGACGCAATCGTTGGCGCAGCAGCAAGACGAACTTCCTTAGCTCGGCCTGGAGCATGCTAAGGGCAGTGTGCTGTTCCTGCGGTACCTGACGGGGTTGGGAGCTGTGACATGGCGGTGTGAGGGTCCTCCTAAGTCGTGAGTTTGGTTTGTCGTGAGTCTACTGGGAAGCAAATCACTGCAGCAGAGTATCCAGTACTGGCCGGTGGTGTATTTGGTGGCCCAGGTCCCTGATGAGCCTCTAGCGGAATTCACCCGCTTTCTCGGAGAACTTGCGTTCTGTGGGCCGGAAGCGGTCCCTCATCAGCAGGATACCGGTGCCTTAATTTAGTTTTCTGTTTGGGGTAAGTCCTGGGTAGGCGCAAGGCTAGTTTAAGGACCCTGTTTTGGAGCCTTGGCAGGGCGGGTGTCTTGGAGTCAGCGGCATTGCCCCACACCACGGCTGCATACTCCAGCACTGAGCGTATCAATGTGAGGTACAGGATAATGCCGAGGTGAGTAGGCAAGGTCGACTCCAGGCTCAACAGAGGATATAGATCGCGGAGACGCGCTTTTTCCCTTCTCAGTGAGCCAAAGACTGTGGGGATGCCACTAGAGGCACTGGTCTAGCTTGACGCCGAGGTAAACTACAGTCTTTGTCCACCGGAGGGGCCTCTCGCAATGCCGAGTGGAGCGAGGTTCGGCGGTATCCTCCGCTTAGTAAAGCTGAACGCCTTGCTCTTGGCGGGTGGAGTGTCACTGCGTCTCAGGTCGTATTTATGTACGAGCGCAGCGGACGATGGAAGGGAACACCTGCCATCATCTGCTGTATGCCCAGGTAGCAGCATCCACATGGCCGCTTTCTCGGTTATTTAATAACTCTGTTGTGTATCCATTTACAATCATAGTAATTTTTATATGAATGGAGTTAAGTTGGCTACAATTACTGAAAAAGTTTCAGCTCGACTGCATTTAAACTTTGTCGCTAGAACTTTGAGAACAGAACCGATAGTGGAATATTACCTCTCAACTACTGCTTTAAGAGATTTGCATTGATTGGTATTTGCATCAAAGTCTTGAAACTTGTTATAGCTCTATTATTTAACGGATTTAATCAAATGCTGTAATCACAACTTTCTATCGTTAATATAAATGATACTTAACCGATTAAAAATAGGGACGTTTATGTTCCAAATTTAGTTTACAGTAAACTACTTGAAAACATAGTTAATGTTTTTATATTGAACTGAAGCATCATACGAATTTCGATATTTCTAAGTCTAATATTTAACGCATTCAATTTTTCGTAAAAACTCCGATTTTGACCAAAATCTTGCAGTGATGAAGTTGAAACTTGTGACAGTTGAGTTTTACATACATTTTCACAGTCTGAACAGTTTTTGACTTTCTACCTTTATTATTTAGCCCCACTTACTTTTTTAAGATGTATTTAGAGAAACATAGTCTTCTAATCACTCTGAGATATAGCAATTTATACATTAATGGTAGTGACAGATATATTGACCAAGTCTGGAAAAACTACTTTAATTTTTAATTTCTTCCTTAAATTATGGTGCGATATTTGTATGATACGCACAGGAGCGTTATGATGACGTGGCGCTAGTAGCAGTGAGCTGGGTAAGTCCCAGCACTCTCGCTCGCCTCTGTATCTCCCTAATGATTCATTTTCTGTTTCGCCACGACACCTCTTCCTGACCCTCTCTTTAACCGCCACTCGCTCTGCTCTCTCCATCTCCTACCTCTTTCAATATCCTCTTCCTACCAATATGTCTCTGGACCTCCCCGGCCCACCCCCCCTTTCTGTCCATTTCTCCCACAATCTCACTTTGGCCATATTCTCCTTCCCAAGTATCCCTCCATCTTCACCTCCCCCTTTTCCCTTTCCACCTGCCCACTGCCACTTTACAACTTCCAACTACCTCATGCATCTCCTCACCCTAGTCTCTCTCTGTCCATTTCCTTATCTCCCTTGCTCGTCCATTCCCTCTTCTCTCCAACTCAACCTGTCCTCAGACATTCTCGTCAGCACACGTAGGTCCTACAATACACATCAGTAAACCAGGCTGATGATGCTCCCACAGCATACTTGTCACACATGGCAGGCTACACGTCTGGCTTGAAATAAATTTATTTGTACTGACATGCTGGATGGCACACAAAACAGGTCGATAAAGAAGGCCGATACTACAGTAACACAACATAAATGTCATGCACTGCAACCTCATATCGGGGCCCAGAAAACCCTCCCTTGTGGGTAATATATAGGCTACCCTCCAAAGCAGATTGATTTGTCATGCCGAACTGTCCCTACGCAAAATACTTGTCGTGCAGGACAACCTATACATCAGGGGGCTTGAAAAAATACATCGTTGGCACATATCCACTTCTATTGAACCTAGGAGGCTATAAAACCCGCGGTGCTGTTACTCATTAGACCTACTGTTTCTGTGTCACATTTGGTTGAAGTCGATCGACGGTTTGAGCAGACATGCTGCTTTTTATATACTGTATAACTGGAGTAAACAAAATGTGGTTGTATCTACAAGGGATCACAGGGGAAATATAAGGCGTCCTGCCCTCCCCATTCACCATACACACACACACACACACACACACACACACACATCTCAAGCAGTCTCAAGCAGTCTTGGCTGCGATATTGCCTCTAATCACTGCTCTCTTAGTGCCCACTAAACTTTTTCTTCCAGTATTTTGAAACCCTCTTACTCATGAGGTTCTACCATGGGAAATGAATTGCTGTCTGGAACTAGAGCCAGTTGATTTCTGTATGTTTGCTAATGTTTGTAAAACGTAAAAGAATGATAAAAAAAATAAGGAAATTTTGAAATGATATTTATTAAACCCGATTTGAACCGCTATTGGTGAGAAATGAAAGCTACGTTACACAATACATAACATTTTGTATTGACATCAAGAGCGTTCTGTACGTCCTTCTCTCTGTAATTCGCAAGAATGATCTTTCCAGTTACTGTTATTATGTCTTAACTACAAATATTTACAGTTTGGCACTAGACTCTCGACGTATCTGTTAAAATGTCGTCAAAAGTAGCGCTACTTTTTTCCGCGTATCTTGTTGTCGATTGTATGCGGAAGAAACTTATCCGTGAGATGGAAAGCCTGACTTAAAATTTTCAGTTAATGTTACTTTATTCTGTTCAGAGCTTAAAAGCTTAAAACCTGTCAATTTATTCCATAAATGCCGTAGCGTTGCTAACTTCGCATGAATTTCTACTTTCACAACACCAATCCCAAATGCGGATCCTAACAAAATCCGAGTGTCTTCCCTTCATACTGTAAATGGAAACTCGTGCTTCACTTCTAAGAGCGGTTCTTACTTTCTAAATAACAACAAATTTTAACGTCAAGCCGTTTCTCCTCGTGCCTATAGCGGAACGAAACAAAATCGTACACCCACGTTTAGTAGCGAGACTACAGTATCGCTGCCAGCCATCCATATTACCAGTCGGATTTATTAAGTATTACGAGCGATCAGCAAACCATAATTTGCGCGCACACCTGCGACCTACGGGCAAATCTCGCATCCTCACAACGGAATGCTATGATTCGTTACTCCCGTTGGAGTCCTTCCTGGAAACAAACAGTCAATAAATGAAATACACGATCCTTTGAGATGGTTGCACTGAAAAGGAAAGCTTGAGAAACATGCTATATATTAAAAACGCATACATATTTAGTTGTCTACGTAAGCTACTGATCTTTGTATGAAAGTGATATGAAATAAATAACGAATAAGCATTCAGCTAAGTGTAAAAAGCGTTTCATCTCTTTTTAAGTTGCTGATCATAGGAGAAACATCTCTGAATTAGCCGATGCTAAGTAGCTAAAGCATGTCTCTTTCAGTGTATTGATATTTGTTAGGGCATTAAAAGTTGGTGCCCAATGTCAGTTACAAACGTGATGGGTTGGACCATAAGTTCCTAGCGTTTTTCCATGAGTTCAGTAAACACAACAGACACACACGCAACTTTAGTCATCGATAATATATATTGTCCTTCACTATGTACACCAGTCTGCCAACGCTGGGGTACCTTTTCGAATCTGCGACCGTATAACTCTCTTGATTTCGAGTCGAAGAACATGTGGAGCCATGTCCGGAGAGCGGGAAAAGTGAAAATCTGAGAGCGCCAGATGAAGTGAATAAAGCGGGTGTGGAATAACTACCCATCCCATCTCCTGTAAAATGTTGTTTATCAGTCTAGTAGAATGCGGGCCGTGGAGTAGCATCACTTCACACCGTCTTTCTGATTGTTGTTCGTGGATTGCGTCTGCAAGACATCCCAGTTGTTGACAATAAATGTCAGCAGCGGTGGCTAAACCTCGAGGAAGCAATTGTTAGTACAGTACACCGTCACTGTCCCACCAGATGCATAATATTGTCCTTTGTGGACGCGAACAGGTCTTCTTATGGGCTGTTGCTGCTTTGTTTGGGCTCAACCATTACTTTCTTTCCCTTGTGTTAGCATAAAGACCCCATTTCTCGTCACCAGTAACAGTCCTGATAGGAATGGCCGGTGTTGTTCACGAACCAATTGATGACGAGCAAGCTGAGATGCGCATATAGCCACCCGCTGATCTTTGTGATTTTGGCTCAGAGCATACGATACCCATACACCCGATTTTATGGTAGTGCCTTCCCCATTGCATGTAAGTGTGGCACGATGGTGGAATGAACACAGTCCATCACATTTGCCAGTTCTCGTATATACTGACTTCTACCATTGTGGATTAATGCGATTGAACGATGGTCATCAAACACCGAAGATCTTCCTTAACGTGGAGAATCACTAATATGAAAACGATCGTCCTAATATATAATCTCAAATAGCAACAGTGACCTACAAATGAAAAATGACAGTCGACAATATAAACCAACAGCAATCGGAATACCAACATGCAAAACCAAAACGCTACGAACCTAATATATCTGTGTTGTAAGCTGTGATTTATTCAAAACTTTCCTGCATGGCTAATTTGAACTTAGGTACCTTACTTGGAGCAAAATTTTTGTTATCTTAATCTCTTCTAGCTTCAAAATTTTAAGTGGAAGACAGCGAAAGTGCAAAATAACTCATCTGATTTGTGCAATTCGCTACCACTAAAACGTAAAATTTTCTCCTTGGTGGTGTTGCTGATTTTGTGTATCATGCCAAACTCATGACATAGTTAAGTCTTTTTAAATTTCTGAAATATCTTCCAGGCTCTTGGTCTACATTACACAGTATTTCTTACTTTTAATAAATAAATTTAAATTAACTGAAAAGCTGCTATTCTGCCGCCTGATGATTCATACCTGCTCCTCAACAAGATGCAACTGAACGCCATAGCATGAATACAACGTAACGCTCTAATTTAATACAGCAGACGTCTGAGCACCCAGTCTGAGTTAGGCATGTCTCTATACCCTAAAGGTCACTTTACTGTCTGTCGTGGGGTAATGTACCACAATCAATTGCAGCCCTCCCCTTTCCTCTGGTGCTGAAATCAATTGGAGTTTTCTTATGTTCGGAGAAACGTTTGTGTGCAGAGCAAAATTGTTATATTTTAGCAGCCATTAACATGTTTCTATCAGATGCTGACTGAGGTCCTTTCTCTGAAGCTTCCTATAGTGTTATATGCATCGCAAATAAAGTGAAACGCCATGAAGGGAAGGAGGAAACACAATGAAACTACACGGGTAAGACGGTATAGTGTGTTATTTCAGAGATTACGAAATCGAGAAAAATTTACAAAGAACTTGGCAGTATGGACCAACCTTTAGTATGACAATGTACCATTCTGGCCTGAATGCATTCACTAATTCGGTTGGGAAGGGTGTAAAAAGGCCGTTATATCCCCTCCTGACGCAAACTGGCACACAAATTTTGTAACTCGTCCTTGATAAGCCCGGATACTGGCAACGAGACAGCGTTGATGTCCAACATAGTCGCATGGTGACAGATCTGCGAATCTTACTAGCCACGAGAGTACCTCAGTATCACAAAGTTCACAGATACACGTGCGTTATGTGGATGCGTCTTGTCCGGTTCAAAAATGGCCCCACTTTACTGTCGAATGAAAGGTAATGCACGAGGGCGCAGGGTGTCCGTGACCATCCACGGTGACGTCGGAGTTCCCTCAGTCATTGCCAGCCGTGGCCTGCCATAACCTATGTCTCCCTACCCCTTGACGCCACCGCTAGGCCTCTTCAAAACATTGAAAGAATGGGACATCACACCGTGGTTCGTCGCAGAACACAATGCGAATTTATTAGTCACCGGTCGATGCTACCTGGCATGTAATGTTCCAGACGCGTACGACTCTGTTGTGTTGTTAACGGCAGCCTGTTCACATGAGGCATTAACTCCTTAGTACAGCTACTGCTAGCCCGAAGTAGTGTTGTGGGATGAAACAGAATGTCGCAGGGACCATTACTTATTGTTGGGTGGCAGACGCATTTATAATGACGCTGAATGTAATTGGGTGCTATCTTAAGCCGTGGTATGTGATACTTCTGGTTTTTATATCAACTTTATATATGACAAGAGCCGCTAGGCTGCAGTTTATGTAACTTACAACCATGTGATGTACCAAAGCCCACCCTTCTGAAGAAATCTTAGTCATGGGCTAAACGAACCTTTGATCTGAAACTGATTGGATGATATTTTTAACCTCTTCAGATTTATAAAGCTGCCGAATCGCTGCCATGCTTAAGATGATCCCTTCATTGTTGTTTGTTGTTCACAACATGAGCTTGCTCCCAAGAATTAGCAGCTCTCACACAGTTAATACTAGGCAGAAATATAATCTGCATTTGGATAGCACGTCCTTGACTCTAGTGCAGAAATGCGTACAGTACTCCATTGCATTCCTTTTAAGTTAGTTACCTCAAAATGGTTTTAAAAGAAAGTGTAATAATCATCGTGTAACTGCTGTTTTCAGGAAAAGTATCAGTAATGATGTCGCTGACCGACGCCTCTTACGTATGCTTTCAACAAATCTCTATTGTCCAGGTTCTCATGTGATGCGACTTCACGATTTTCGTTAATTGTAGGGTGTCCACTTTACTCAGACAGTTGGTTGGTGACAGATCGTGGACGCAAACAGAGGAATATATGAATAGCAGTTAATCTGAATTGGACTGAGGTATATTAGCCTGACATCTATCAACATACATGCAGTGTGTGTGGATGGTCGTTGAATGATTAGATATAATGAACGTATCTGTTTTCTTTCTCCTCTTTAAAGTACGATTTCAAGTAGCCTTCCTCGAGTTATGATGGTATTAATTCGTTTTTCTCAGATTTTGCGGATTTGTTTTACTTGATTAGCTAAATCTTCACGTTCCAGTGTGTCACGGTTGTTACTGTGAGACTTAGTCATTGCTTTGCGTCATCGTCTGATAAAATTTGTCGAGATTCTCTCTCTCTCTCTCTCTGTCTCTGTCTCTCCATCTATCCTTATGTACCTGTGCTTTCTACATCATCCTGGCACGGTTATGTAAATGAGAATTGGTGCGATTGTGTGAAACATACCCGAATAGTTTTGTATAAACATAGGTGTCCGTGTTTCAACACCGGAGTATGTTTAAACGAATTTCTCAATAGGCTGCTGACCATGTTATTAGCGTCCACCCTGATCTCCTTATTATGACTACCGCGTGCTTTGACTTCGGTTGCTGTTTGGGAATTAGACTACGTATATTTTTCACTGTGGAGGGGCTCGAAATATTCAATAATTTTATCAAGGGAGAAAAGTGCTTGCGCATTGCCTTAGCGCACGCGCTTTCGTATTTTCGTCCAATATAAATGTTCCGTCGTTTACAGTTTGAATCAGTTATTGGCGAGAACGGCTTAGCTTTTCTCATCTGATGACGGCGATCAGGTGGACCACGGAAGTCTTGTGTGCAGACGACAGTTTGATCCGGCTGAAGACTCGACAAGAATTTGAGTCGTTTTATAGCACGTATGAGTGCTAGTGGTCACAATTTTAAATACGTAAAGGTCAGCATTGCGATCATTTGTCACGTAAATGGTGTCCCACCTAAATCACTGTACGCGCCTTCAAACTTGTTACTTAAAGTTAGAAGACATAAGACATCAATCCACTTAAAATAACAAAGTTGACTGTTCTATCTCCTCTACCCACCTAGTTCTCGCCTTCAAGCTAGGCGGCTTTTCTCTTACTACTAAAAGTGGGTGAGTTATTTAGGTGGCCTGTCGTATGTGCCTTAGCCTTATATTTAACTCTACATTTAGCTTTTCTGATTTTCTAGCTTCTCTACCGCATTGAGACTTCTTTTGTTTCAACTTACTTTCACTGGTTTCCTGTCTCATTCACATGGTTACCTGGCTCTTGGCAATTACCTCCCGGTGTACTAACCCATATTATTCTGGGAAGTGGGATATCATCATGGCCCTTCCTCCTTGTATGAAAGTTAAATATTTAACGATGTGTAGGTGGGACATGTAGTGAATTAACTTTTCTCCATGTGAAATGGCTTCACAAGGATTCCGTATTTCGCTATAGAACACGTTAGAGTTAGAGTTCTCTGCCTTCCGAGTGACCTCCAAGCTGATGTAGGTGAGGTCAGAGAGGTACTCTATGTATAACTGGATGACTGATTATTCTTTGCCCTTCGTCTGTAGTTCACCCTCCCAGGCATTTTTCTTCTAAATTCGTTGGAGAAAAGCACTTCCTTCATTTCAATTTAGTCACATACTACAATCAGGAATCCAATATGTATTAATAGCAAGTGGAACAATAGTTACGAAAATGGACAGAACAGTTAACGTTTCATGTTACAAGCTGCTACAACCCTTCATATCTGACACCCTTTCAGCGGCTTTCGTGTCGTTTTCACGATTTACTTTAATAAGCAGCTTGTCTCTTGGTTTACGAGGCTTAGCAGGCTCCTTTAAAACCTTGTTCGTCAGAAACTGTTGTGGGAGAATGTCAGCAGCGACATTAATACGCCTTCAAACAAACCTCCAATAATGAGCTAGTGGCTCCCCACACTGAAATTATAATTCAAATATTTTGTATTTCTGGAAATTGTTTTGATTTTTAGCACCACGGCCTAGTAGAACATGTTGTTAGTGAGCACAGGGTTGTCGTGGCAAGACTGAATACTGTAAGCCCCAAATTCTCGAGAAATAAGCGAAAAATATACCTATTCAAAATAGCAGGTAGAAATTCACTTCACGACTTCCAGAGAAACGATCTCCATTCATTCTAAATTAATAATATAAGAGTCGACCAGATGTAGCTTGAATTCAAAGAAATAGTTTCGGCAGCAATTGAGAAATTTTCACCAAATCAATTAACAAACGACGGAGCTGATCCTCCTTGGTACACGAAACGGGTTAGAACAATGTTGCAGAAACAACGAACCAAACATGCCAAATTTGAACAGACGCTAAATCCCCCACATTGGCGATCTTTTACAGAAGCTCGAAATTTAGCCCGGACTTCAATGAGAGATGCTTATAACAATTTCCACGACGAAACGTTGTCTCGAAACCTGGCAGAAAATCCAAAGAGATTCGGGTCGTATGTGAAGTATGTTAGCGGCAAGAAAAATCAATGCCTTCTCTGCACGATAGCAATGTATATATTAACTAAGACATTGCTGCCAAAGCAGAGTTACTAAACACGGCCTTCCGAAATGCCTTCACAAAAGAAGACGAAGTAAATAGTCCAGAATTCCAATCGAGAACAGCTGCCAACACGAATAACGTAGAAGTAAATATCCTCGGAGTAGTGAAGCAACTTAAATGACTTAATAAAAACAAGTCTTCTGGTCCAGACTGTATACCAATTAGGTTCCTTTCGGAGTATGCTGATGCATTAGCTCCACACTTCACAATCATATACAACCGTTCGCTCGACGAAAGATCGGTACCCAAAGACAGGAAAGTTGCACAGGTAACACCAATATTCAAGAAAGGTAGTAGGAGTAATCCAATAAATTACAGGACCATATCGTTAACGTTGATATGCAGCAGGATTTTAGAACATATATTGTATTCGAACATTATGAATTACCTCGAAGAAAACGGTCTATTGACACACAGTCAACATGGGTTTAGAAAACATCGTTCCTCTGAAACAGAACTAGCTCTTTGTTCACATGAAGTGTTGAGTGCTATTGACGAGGGATTTGAGATCAATTCCGTATTTCTGGATTTCCGGAAGGCTTTTGACGCTGTACCACACAAGCGGCTAGTAGTGAAATTGCTTCCTTATGGAATATCGTCTCAGTTAGGTGACTTGATTTGTGTTTTCCTGTCAGAGAGGTCACAGTTCGTGGTGATTGACGGAAAGTCATCGAGTAAAACAGAAGTGATTTCTGGCGTTCGCATGGTACTGTTTTAGGCCCTTTGCTGTTCCTTATCTATATTAACGATTTTGGTGACAATCTGAATGGCCGTCTTCAGTTATTTGCAGATGACGCTGTCGTTTATCGACTAATAAAGTCATCAGAAGACGAAAACAAACTGCAAAACGATTTAGAAAAGGTATCTGAATGGTGAGAAAAGTGACAGTTGACCCTAAATAACGAAAAGTGTGATCTCATCCACACGAGTGCTAAAAGGAACCTGTTAAACTTCGGTTACACGATAAATCGGTGTAATCTAAAAGCCGTAAATTCAACTAAATACCTAGGTATTCCCCCCATGAACCATGGACCTTGCCGTTGGTGGGGAGGCTTGCGTGCCTCAGCGATACAGATGGCCGTACCGTAGGTGTAACCACAATGGAGGGGTATCTGTTGAGAGGCCAGACAAACATGTGGTTCCTGAAGAGGGGCAGCAGCCTTTTCAGTAGTTGCAGGGGCAACAGTCTGGATGATTGACTGATCTGGCCTTGTAACATTAACCAAAACAGCCTTGCTGTGCTAGTACTGCGAACGGCTGAAAGCAGGGGGAAACTACAGCTGTAATTTTTCCCGAGGACATGCAGCTCTACTGTATGATTAAATGATAATGGAGTCCTCTTGGGTAAAATATTCCGGAGGTAAAATAGTCCCCCATTCGGATCTCCGGGTGGGGACTATTCAGGAGGACGTCGTTATCAGGAGAAAGAAAACTGGCGTTCTACTGATCGGAGCGTGTGTTGTGGCGTAACAAGACAGCTACGCCACACTGAAGTAGCCGAAAGGCACGCGTTATTTTAAGTAGGCTTGATAGAGGTCTGAAACAGGATACTTATTAATGTTAAAAAGAAAAGTATGTAGCTACTAGAGTACTTAACTTTTTGTATAGTCCTTTGGTTTACAACGTTCTTGGTGATACAAGTGAGACTCTATCTTGAGGTACATGCAATGTTACAAATGGCGCCTTACTAGGTCGTAGCCATGGACTTAGCTGAAGGCTATTCTAACTGTCTGCTCGGCTAATGAGCGATGCTTCGTCCGTGTAGTCGCTAGCAATGTCGTCCGTACAACTGGGGCGAGTGCTCGTCCGTATCTCGAGACCCGCCTTGTGGTGGCGCTCGGTCTGCGATCACACAGTGGCGACACGCGGGTCCGACATGTACTAAATGGACCGCGGCCGATTTAAGCTACCACCTAGCAAGTGTGGTGTCTGGCGGTGACACCACAGCGTGGAATGTCAGATCCCTTAATCGGGCAGGTAGGTTAGAAAATTTAAAAAGGGAAATGAATAGGTTGAAGTTAGATATAGTGGGAATTAGTGAAGTTCGGTGGCAGGAGGAACAAGACTTCTGGTCAGGTGATTACAGGGTTATAAATACAAAATCAAATAGGGGTAATGCAGGAGTAGGTTTAATAATGAATAAAAAAATAGGAGTGCGGGTTAGCTACTACAAACAGCAAAGTGAACGCATTATTGTGGCCAAGATAGACACAAAGCCCATGCCTACTACAGTGGTACAAGTTTATATGCAAACTAGCTCTGCAGATGATGAAGAAATAGATGAAATGTATGACGAGATAAAAGAAATTATTCAGGTAGTGAAGGGAGACGAAAATTTAATAGTCATGTGTGACTGGAATTCGTCAGTAGTAAAAGGGAGAGAAGGAAACATAGTAGGTGAATATGGAATGGGGGTAAGAAATGAAAGGGGAAGCCGCCTTGTAGAATTTTGCACAGAGCATAACTTAATCATAGCTAACACTTCGTTCAAGAACCATAGAAGAAAGTTGTATACCTGGAAGAATCCTGGAGATACTAAAAGGAATCAGATAGATTATATAATGGTAAGACAGGGATTTAGGAACCAGGTTTTAAATTGTAAGACATTTCCTGGGGCAGATGTGGATTTATGACCACAATCTATTGGTTATGAACTGCAGATTGAAACTGAAGAAACCGCAAAAAGGTGGGAATTTAAGGAGATGGGACCTGGATAAACTGAAAGAACCAGAGGTTGTACAGAGTTTCAGGGAAAGCATAAGGGAACAATTGACAGGAATGGGGGAAAGCAATACAGTTGAAGAAGAATGGGTAGCTCTGAGGGAAGAAGTAGTGAAGGCAGCAGACGATCAAGTAGGTAACAAGACGAGGGCTAATAGAAATCCTTCGGTAACAGGAGAAATATTGAATTTCATTGATGAAAGGAGAAAATATAAAAATGCAGTAAATGAAGAAGGCAAAAAGGAATACAAACGTCTCAAAAATGAGATCGACAGGAAGTGCAAAATGGCTAAGCAGGGATGGCTAGAGGACAAATGTAAGGATGTAGAGGGCTATCTCACTAGGGGTAAGATAGATACTGCCTACAGGAAAATTAAAGAGACCCTTGGAGATAAGAGAACGACTTGTATGAATATCAAGAGCTCAGATGGCAACCCAGTTCTAAGCAAAGAAGGGAAAGCAGAAAGGTGGAAGGAGTATATAGAGGGTCTATACAAGGGCGATGTACTTGAGGACAATATTGTGGAAATGGAAGAGGATGTAGATGAAGATGAAATGGGAGATACGATACTGCGTGAAGAGTTCGACAGAGCACTGAAAGACCTGAGTCGAAACAAGGCCCCCGGAATAGACAACATTCCATTGGAACTACTGACGGCCTTGGGAGAGCCAGTCCTGACAAAACTCTACCATCTGGAGAGCAAGATGTATGAGACAGGCGAAATACCCTCAGACTTCAAGAAGAATATAATAATTCCAATCCCAAAGAAAGCAGGTGTTGACAGATGTGAAAATTACCGAACTATCAGTTTAATAAGTCACACCTGCAAAATTCTAACACGAATTCTTTACAGACGAATGGAAAAACTGGTAGAAGCCGACCTCGGGGAAGATCAGTTTGGATTCCGTAGAAATGTTGGAACACATGAGGCAATACTGACTGAAGAAAGATTAAGAAAAGGCAAACCTACGTTTCTAGCATTTGTAGAGTTAGAGAAAGCTTTTGACAATGTTAACTGGAATACTCTCTTTCAAATTCTGACGGTGGCAGGGGTTAAATACAGGGAGCGAAAGGCTATTTACAATTTGTACAGAAACCAGATTGCAGTTATAAGAGTCGAGGGGAATGAAAGGGAAGCAGTGGTTGGGAAGGGAGTGAGACAGAGTTATAGCCTCTCCCCGATGTTATTCAATCTGTATATTGAGCAAGCAGTAACGGAAACAAAAGAAAAATTCGGAGTAGGTATTAAAATTCATGGAGGAGAAGTAAAAACTTTGAGGTTCGCGATGACATTGTAATTCTGTGAGAGACAGCAAAGGACTTGGAAGAGCAGTTGAACGGAATGGACAGTGTCTTGAAGAAGGATATAAGATGAACATCAACAAAAGCAAAACGAGGATAATGGAATGTAGTCAAATTAAGTCGGGTGATGCTGAGTTAATTTGATTAGGAAATGAGACACTTAAAGTAGTAAAGGAGTTTTGCTATTTAGGGAGTAAAATAACCGATGATGGTCGAAGTAGAGAGGATATAAAATGTAGACTGGCAATGGCAAGGAAGGCGTTTCTGAAGAAGAGAAATTTGTTAACATCGAGTATAGATTTAAGTGTCAGGAAGTCGTTTCTGAAAGTATTTGTATGGAGTGTAGCCATGTATGGAAGTGAAACATGGACGATAACTAGTTTGGACAAGAAGAGAATGGAAGCTTTCGAAATGTGGTGCTACAGAAGAATGCTGAAGATAAGGTGGGTAGATCAAGTAACTAATGAGGAGGTATTGAGTAGGATTAGGGAGAAGAGAAGTTTGTGGCACAACTTGACTAGAAGAAGGGATCGGTTGGTAGGACATGTATTGAGGCATCAAGGGATCACAAATTTAGTATTGGAGGGCAGCGTGGAGATTAAAAATCGTAGAGGGAGACCAAGAGATGAATACACTAAGCAGATTCAGAACGATGTAGGTTGCAGTAGGTACTGGGAGATGAAGAAGCTTGCACAGGATAGAGTAGCATGGAGAGCTGCATCAAACCAGTCTCAGGACTGAAGACCACAACAACAACAACCTAGGTATTACAATTACGAACAACTTAAATTGGAAGGAACACACAGAAAATGTTGTGGGCAAGGCTAACCAAAGACTGCGTTTTATTGGCAGGACACATAGAAAATGTAACAGTTCTATTAAGGAGACTACCTACACCACGCTTGTCAGTCCTCTTTTAAAATACTGCTGCGCGGTGTGGGATCCTTACTAGATAGAACTGACAGAGTACATCGAAAAAGTTCAAAGAAAGACAGCACGTTCTGTATTATCGCGAAATATGGGAGAGTGTGTCACAGATTTGATACAGGATGTGGGCTGGACATCATTAAATGAAAGGCGTTTTTCGTTGCGACGGAATCTTCTCACGAAATTCGAATCACCAACTTTCTCCTCCGAATTCGAAAATATTTTGTTGACACCGACCTACATCTGGAGGAACGATCTCCAAGATAAAATTAGGGAATCAGAGCTCGTACGGAAAGATATCGGTGTTCATTCTTTCGGAGTGCTATACGAGATTGGAATAATAGAGAATTGTGAAGGTGGTTCGATGAACCCTCTGCCAGGCACTTGAATGTGATTTGCAGAGTATCCATGTAGATGTCGATGTTGTACTGAAGACACCGAATATGTATATGATTGTTAACATGGTACCTCACTCTTACGTCACAGCCACTTCTGATTTCAGTATTGTGTGTACAAGATGGTTTCTCCAGTACTGAGATGTGCATGGAGTCGGAAATTTTCGGCAATTTTTAGTTTATTTACTGAATGACGCCATCCGTACAGCAGAGCAGTGGCAGCTTGCCTGGTGTGACCCGTGAGTGTGACGACCAGGAGGCAGCAGCGGCAGGGCGGCAGCGCGGCAGCAGCTGGCCGTGTTGGCACCCTTTCTGGACAATTATCGTCAGCTCAGGTAGTGCAAGGAAGTGCATTTGGCGTTAATGTATCACAGAAAGGGGCATCCCAAGTATCTCTGACATTGGCTGTCTACTAGCTTGTGAACCAGTATCTCTGACTAGTAGACGATGCTGTTAAATGATGGCCATTGTGGTGTAATCATACTTTCGAACAGAGCCTGGTCAGGAGATACGCCGATAGAGCGCTGGATGCCATAAATGACAGGGATGAACGACGGCTGTAGAGATGTGTCAGAGCGTATGGGCGTGCAAGTGTTGAGCAAGGGGCTACTACCAGTTTCTCCTCAACGACCGTTAAACGAACGTTGCTGTGTATGGTCCTCCGAGATAGGCACCTGATTCATGCCCCCATGCTGATGCTATCACGTTTTAAATCCCGTCTGAAAGAAGGCAAACTCCGTGCAACAATCGTCGAAAGCGTTCAGGCCGAGGGAAGGAGCGTTAAGGTCTGGAGAATGTATTCGTGGCATTCCCTGGGTGATATCATCATTGAGAAAGCACAGTGGATCAACAAAGGTATGCATCTATCCTTGTCGACCATGCCCGTCTGCAGATCGTGGTCTCGCGGTCGCGTTCTCACTCCCCGATTCCCGGCGGGGTCAGGGATTTTCACCTGCCTCGAGATGACTCGGTGTTTGTGTTCTCCTCATCGTTTCGTTATCATTCATGCAAGTGGCAAGATTGAACTTGGGAATTTGTAGGGGCGCTGATAACCGCGCAGTTGAGCCGTCGGTTTTTATGTAAGCTGCTTTCTCTCGACAGCTTGAATGACAATAGATCGCTAATGTCCTGTCATCCAAGCTGTCAAGAGAAAAATTGCATACACAAAAACGGACTAAAGTCACATACACGTTTCCAACGTACATCAAAGGAGAAACTAATAATTCTAAGAAAAGACAGGACATGGCAGCATCAACATTACATATAAGTTCACCTGATGATGACAGTATGACGCATGCGCTCATCGTGAGTGGTTTATAAAATAAAAACCATTTAAAGAGCAATATAGCTGAGTCATATACATAACAACCCTGTCATTGAGGACAGAGGACATATTTTGCACTGTGGGGCCCAAAGAACGAAAGTTACCCTTAGGGATGCCTACATTCCAGGATGGGGCATGATCGTGAATCAACAGTCGGACACATTTCGAATTCGCTGCCCATTAGGACAATACATTCCATGAAAACCTTGTAGATACAGAATACAGTTCTGCGCAATTTGTGACTCTACTGCTGGAAGGTGAAAGAGTATGTGGGGAAGGGGAAACAAACCAGAGCCGTGCGACTGGGAGAGAATGAAAGAACCTTTCTGACTGAACTTGGTAAGTCTGGACGTAACATAACCTGCGACAGTTTTATTATGTCTCTGGATATAGCTCATTATTTGTTGTCATAAGATCTGACTCTTGTTGGTACTATCAGAAAAAGAAAGGGGGGACAACCTGTCGATTTTATTTCAGCTAAGGACCTGAAGTATAGTTTACATTATTTGATTTCCAGCCACATGTGATGAGAATCCCCTACGTTGCCTTCCTTAACTCTCTTCGTGACCAAGCAACGGTGTAATTGTCGCAGGTAGAGAAGCCTGAAGTTGTAATGACATACAATGCCAAATAGGATGGTGCTGACACCATGTACCAGAAGACGCGATGCTACAGTGTGAAGAAAAAAACAAGGCGTTGGCCATTGGTCACTTTCTTCAACATGAGTGATGTAAGTGTGATGAATGCATACATAATTCGGATGATGGTAGCTCCAGATAAAAACTGAGAATCTGACTTCAATCATCAATTTGGCAAAGCAACTAACAGGGGTAAAAAAAAAAAAAGTTCAAATGTGCGTGAAATCTTATGGGACTTAACTGCTAAGGTCATCAGTCCCTAAGCTTACACACTACTTAACATAAATTGTCCTAAGGACAAACACACACCCATGCCCAAGGGAGGACTCGAGCCTCCGCCGGCACTAGCTGCACAGTCCATGACTGCAGCGCCTTAGACCACTCGGCTAATCTAGCAGGGGTAAAGAAGTCAATGAATTCACTAGTAGCACCGGATCTAGGAACGGCAGTGAAACCATGAGCCAAGAAGAGGAGTAGACCCGCATATTGCCTAGAGAAGGTAGATATAAAAATTCAAATTACCTTTTATAAGTGCACCAAATCTGTATGATCGGGAAATGCTGCTATTGCATGTAAATCTAGCGAATATTCATAAAGAATAAAAGCCACCAGTAAAAGTATAAAAATTGTTTTCTTTAATGTAAACCGTAAATAAATGACATTCTCTTAAAAATACACTAATGTCCATTAAAATTCCTGCACCAGGAACAAATACAGGTGATAAATACAGGGTTATTACAAATGATTGAAGCGATTTCACAGCTCTACAATAACTTAATTATTTGAGATATTTTCACAATGCTTTGCACACACATACAAAAACTCAAAAAGTTTTTTTTAGGCATTCACAAATGTTCGATATGTGCCCCTTTAGTGATTCGGCAGACATCAAGCAGATCATCAAGTTCCTCCCACACTCGGTGCAGCATGTCCTCATCAATGAGTTCGAAAGCATCGTTGATGCGAGCTCGCAGCTCTGGCACGCTTCTTGGTAGAGGAGGTTTAAACACTGAATCTTTCACATATCCCCACAGAAAGAAATTGCATGGGGTTAAGTCGGGAGAGCGTGGAGGCCATGACATGAATTGCTGATCATGATCTCCACCACGACCGATCCATCGGTTTTCCAATCTCCTGTTTAAGAAATGATGAACATCATGATGGAAGTGCGGTGGAGTACCATTCTGTGGTACGTTTAGCTCCCTGCTTGCTTTATTCGTCGACTTCCGCGGGCTACGCGTGAAACTTGCCCGCACGTGTTCAACCGTTTCTTCGCTCACTGCAGGGCGACCCGTTGATTTCCCCTTACAGAGGCATCCAGAAACTTTAAACTGCGCATACCATCGCCGAATGGAGTTACCAGTTGGTGGATCTTTGTTGAACTTCGTCCTGAAGTGTCGTTGCAATGTTATGACTGACTGATGTGAGTGCATTTCAAGCACGACAAACGCTTTCTCGGCTCTTGTCGCCATTTGGTCTCACTGCGCTCTCGAGCGCTCTGGCGGCAGAAACCTGAAGTGCGGCTTCAGCCGAACAAAACTTTATGAGTTTTTTTACGTATCTGTAGTGTGTCGTGACCATATGTCAATGAATGGAGCTACAGTGAATTTATGTAAACGCTTCAATCATTTGTAATAGCCCTGTATATTATAGTAGAACTGACACATGATTACATTTCACGCAATTTGGGTGCATCGATAGTGAGAAATCAGTACCCTGAACAACCAACTCTGGCCGTAATAATGGCCTTGATACGCCTGGGCATTGAGTCAAAAAGAGCTCGGGTGGCGCGTACAGGTACAGCTGCCCATGGAGCTTCAACACGGTACCACAGTACATGAAGAGTAGTGCCTGGCGTATTGTGACGAGCTAGTTGCTCGGCCACGATTGAGCAGACTTTTTCAGTTGATGGGAGATCTGGAGAATGTGCTGGCCAGGGCAGCAGTCGAGCATTGTCTCTATCCAGAAAGGCCCGTACAGGACCTGCAACATGTGGCCGTGGATTATCCTGATGACATGTAGGGTTTCACAAAGATCGAATGAAGGGTGGAAATGGTTAAAATGGCTCTGAGCACTATGCGACTCAATTTCTGAGGTCATCAGTCGCCTAGAACTTAGAACTAATTAAACCTAACCAACCTAAGGACATTACACACATCCATGCCCGAGGCAGGATTCGAACCTGCGACTGGAGCGGGCGCTCGGTTCCAGACTGTAGATGAAGGGTAGAGTCACGGGTCGTAACACATCTGAAATGTAACGTCCTCTGTTCAAAGTGCCGTCATTGCGAACAAGAGGTGGCCGAGACGTGTAACCAATGGCAACCCATACCATCACGCCGGGTGATACACCAGTATGGCGATGACGAATACACGCTTCCAATGTGCGTTCACTGTGATGTCGCCAAACACGAATGCGACCATCATGAATCTGTGGATTCATCCGAAAAATTGACGTTTTCCCATTCGTGCACCCAGGTTCGTCGTTGAGTACACCATCGCAGGCGCTCCTGTATGTGATGCAGCGTCAAGGGCAACCGCATCCATGGTCTCTGAGCTGTTAGTCTATGCTACTGCAAACATCGTCGAACTGTTCGTGTAGATGGCTGTTGTCTTGCAAACGTCCCCATCTGTTAACTCAGGGATCGAGACGTGGCTGCGTGATCCGTTACAGCCATGCGGATAAGATGCCTGTCATCTCGACTGCTAGTGATTCGAGGCCGTTGGGATCCAGCACGGCGTTCCGTATTACCCTCCTGAACCCACCGATTCCATATTCTGCTAACAGTGGATCTCGACCAACGCGAGCAGCAATGTCGCCATGCGATAAACCGCAATCGCGATAGGCTACAATCCAACCTTTATCCAAGTCGGAAACTTGTTGGTACGCATTTCTCCTCCTTACACGAGGCATCACAACAACGTTTCACCAGGCAACGCCGGTCAACTGTGGTTTGGGTATGAGAAATCGGTTGGAAACTTTCCTCATGTCAGCACGTTGTAGGTGTCGCCACCGGCGCCAACCTTGTGTGAATTCTCTGAAAAGGTAATCATTTGCATATCACAGCATTTTCTTCTTGACGGTGAAATTTCGCGTCTGTAGCACTTCATCTTCCTGGTGTAACAATTTTAATGGCCAGTAGTGTATTTATACCTCAAAAGACGTTCATATCATAAGCAGTCAAAATAATGTCAATTTAAACAACACGGGTCTGAGAGGCCCAGCTGGTAGGAAAAGTTATACAGATTTTCTGGCAAATGGAGGTTTAATGTAGTCTGGAAATGGTAAAGCTAGTCGCATCTTCGTCCTACCTGCTTGCACAACCGACTCTCTTGCACAACAGAAATAGACGGTTAGCTCCTTCTGCACAATGAGGGAAGATTCAGCCGTTCTTGGTCTTGTTGATGTGTCCATGTTGGAAATTGTTTGATATTATTTATGAAAGTACATACTGAATAAAAATGAATTTCGAGAAGCAAATTAAACCAGTATCACACAAAACAATTTTACAAATATTAGGCATTGTGTTAACGAAAAAAGAACCGTATTCATTACATAATGTTGTAACCTTTGCTTGGTACTTCTTCATAGTATAACTCGGGGAGTAATACAATTAATAAGAACCATCCCAGTCCCATTAGTTACGTTAATCAATCGTACCATTTTTGATTAGTGTACTGTGCGTATTACTTCATACGTACCTACGTTTTGACTTGGCTCCCTATACCCATTGTACATGAAGTTCGGTCTGCCTAGAACAGGTGATAATTTGGCGAGTTAAATGTAGGCCAGAACGGCGGCGATAAGTTGGTCAGAAGCTGAGACTAGCAGCATATTACAGGACTGCGCCGGCTATCGTTCTTTCCACGAACAATATGAAACTGGAATAGAATGGAGAACCGATAGAGGTACTCAAAGTACCCTCCACCGCACACCGTCAGGTGGCTTGCGGAGTATAGATGTAGATGTAGATGTAGGCGACCACCACAGAAGGTTGAAACGGGTCAGCTGAATACATTTTGTGAATGTTAAGTGCGTCTGCCGCCTTAACATGCTGGAAGTGTTTCGTCCGTTTATCATTTCACTCTTTCGCAGTACACGTAGCCTCTGGAAAAGGAAGGAGCTTTTTTTTTTTTTATTCTAGTCTGCACAACCCGCTATCCGCACTATCTTGTAAATGTGTCTGTGTGAGTGAACACGAACGTGTGAGTGTTCTGAAAGTCACTCCAGGGCGGCCAGAGGTGCTAGTTTGTATTGCCAACCTAGCATGGTTGATGGAAAACAAAGAAAACAAAGTTTTTCTAGCCCATGACAGCGTGAGAACAAGACTAGTTTGTCATAGAAAAGCTGTTGGTATCGGTCACTACGAATGATTACATCCCCCACCGCCGTTCGCAAAGTGGACGGTCCGAACAAGGGCGGTTTCTGCGATTCTGCTATTCGGCTGTTGCCCGTATGTTGTAGATGTTTGTATTAGAGTTCAGCTGGTAGATGGACGAAGGTACTGGCGATACTTATGTTTAAATTTAGTTGATGGTTAATTTCATTTATTTCTGTCGTGGTGGTTAGGAAAATGTTTCGGACTATTTTTACTCCCGTGCTATCGCGTAATTTCGCGTGTTCGTGTGAACTTGAAACAATACTCTTTGTGCAAATAGCAGAGCCACCGTATGTGTCTTTAACATAATGATTGGTAATGTGCTTTGACCTTTTGATAATCAGCTTATCCATGTATGAGTTGTGGTCTTCTGACATCTTGAAGGGCATGTATATTTGTCTGGTGGGATAACATCTGACTGTTACCTTCCCCACATGCTTGAAGATTGGTTGCGGTAGTTAAATGATACTGCTCCCAGCGTCCCTTTCTGAAGCCGGACTGTGAAAGTTTGTGTGTTCTCAATTATCTCAACTATTTATCTTATTCAGGTGCTTATTAAGGGAAGGTATATGGAATGGTTGACTGTTTAGTCCAGATGTCTATTGAGCAATGTGCTTTTGATTAGGTTGATGTTATTACAAATCTGCCACAGTTGCAGTGTATATATTCTGGCGACTTGTTGCGAACCGACTTCATCTTAATGACAACCATATAAAATTATCAATACATGACTCACACAGTGGTGGAAGGTAAATGTCGCAAATATACATAAGCTCACTATACGAGTCATCATCTCACTCAAGAATCTAACTACTCGCCAGAATTGATGTTCTGCTGATTTGTAGTAAACTCTTCGTGAAATAAAAGTGTTGATGGTCCTACATCAACAAAATGTTGAAACTGCGTAGCTCAGAGAAGTCTTTTGATATTAGCGCGCGTAATAAATTCATGTTCTGGCTATCAAACCTCTCGCGATACAGAACTCACCACACGATGCATCACTTTATAATACGTCCGCTATGATGCCCCCAAAGTCTTAATGAACATGACGCTTAACTGAGATTCCGAAATTGAGACAGAGCCAGTGATTAAGAAGCAATGTAACTAATTTGAAAGTCACGCATTGTCCGTAACATCACCTTCGTCCTCCACGTGCCTATCACATAATGAATAACATTCATCTGAATTACCGGTTGCAGGTAATAATGACAAAATAAACAGTCCATTCACATTAAGGTGACCACCGGCTATGTTCGACGTCAGCGTGAGGTAACCACTCGCAGACGACAGGTGACTGTACCAGATAGGTGTCGACAGGGACGCGGAGAACAATGCAGTCGTTGTCGTAATGCAGAAACAGATTGAATAATCTCACGCGCAAAAGAGCATGATCATTGGCTTTCGGATCAAAGGTGGAAGCATTTCCGAAGTGGCTACGTTTGTGACTGTTCCCGTGCAGCAGTGATTAAAATTTACCATTCACAGCCAAGTGACGTTATTCGTAACTGGCGCCGAGTCATCGTGGTGAACCGGGGTTCAGATGTTCAAATGTGTGTGAATTCCTAAGGGACCAAATTGCTGAGGTCATCGGTCCCTAAACTTACACATTACTTGAACTAACTTAAGCTAAGAACGATACACACACACATATCCATGCCCGAGGGATGACTCGAACCTTGTAAAGACATTGCTTTCCCCGAAAGTCGATAATATTTTTTTCTTTTGTGCATTACCTTGTCATAGTACGTATGTATCATTTATTTCAACTAATCTTTATTTGTTAATACGTCACACTGTTTCTTCATTGATTTTGCTACTGTTTTATATTCTATATTGTACGAATATGAATGTTCTGGTTCTACATGCTTCGTAAATCTTTGTTTAGGCTCGGAGAAGTACTGTGTCAGAGAGAGAGAGAGCGAACGACTATCGATAGCGTGCGAGTTGTTGTAGTACGTGGCCGGTTCGCGGGTGAAAAACGTTGCAAATTTCGGCGTGAAAGACGGTGATACGCGGAGGAACAATTAATCACAGTGCGTCTGCCGTGTTAATAGGAGATTGTGCATCATTAAGTGAACAGTAAAACCTGAAAAGCATATCGAGTGTTTGCGGTGACGATTTTACAAACTGTGTGTACTTGTGACAAATAGCCATGAACCAGACACCACTGTCGTGTGGAGACAATAACTGTTAGAATCGCGTGAAGTGGAACAAACCAAAATGTTAAGTAAAAGAACAGTGCTGTGATTTGATCAAGAAACGTTTATTACATCGTCCAAACTGTCTTAAAGACGTAAATTGGACTGATGTTTAACGGACTGTTAGATGGATAAACACATGTGACGTTTTCCTGTGGCAACACGGTGAAAGAACTGTGCGAAGGCGTCCGGTGTGGCCGTGCGGTTCTAGGCGCTACAGTCTGGAAACGCGTGACCGCTACGGTCGCAGGTTCGAATCCTGCCTCGAGCATGGATGTGTGTGATGTCCTTAAGTTAGTTAGGTTTAAGTAGTTCTAAGTTCTAGGGGACTGATGACCTCAGAAGTTAAGTCCCATAGTGCTCAGAGCCATTTTTTTCACAACAAAATTACGTATTTCGTGGCCATCTAGCATATGCGCGATGTCTTTGTAGGCCCCTACAATAATTAGTTTTTACTTTTGCAGGTTTACTGGAATTATATTGACTTTAAGTGTTGATTTGGCCCCCGTCAAAGTGATCTGTCGCATGTATATAATAATTGTACTGAATTACGTAATTAATTTTTTTATTGCGTAGACATCGGCATACCATATTTAGATTAAAATTGACGTTTTTTTTGTTTTTTTTGAAGTAGAGAGCCAGTTTCTTCACAACTTCCGGCAGGAGGGGCCGCGCAATCCGTGACATTGCGCCTCAAACCACGCGGCTACTCCGCGCGGCGCACCGCGATTCGTAGATAACAGAGACGAACGACGGATACAGAGATGTGTACGGGCGAATACATGTGCAACTGCTGAGCACCTGTGAACCAAGGAGCTACTAACAGGGTCTCCTCAACGACCTTTCGGCGAACGTTGCTGCGTATGGGCTTCCCCAGCAGGCGCCTGTTTCATTCACTCATGCTGACGAAGGCTGAAATCTGTTCGCTAATACCGGAACTGGACACCTCCTGAGTGGAAGCAGGTGCCCTTTCAGCTGATTCACTTTTTATGCTCCACTGGAGTGCAACGTCTGAAAGCAGATACTATGTAACAGTTTTCGAGTTGTCCAGTCAGGTGGAGGGTGCATTATGGTCTGAGGAGTGTTTTCATTGCGTTCCCGGGTGATTTCGTCATACGTGTCCAGCTATCCTTGGGGGACCGCGCTTAGCCCTATTTGCAGCTTGTTTTTCTTCTGCGCGATGACGATCAAATGGCTCTGACAAGGGAGCCTCCCCATCGCACCCCCCTCAGATTTAGTTATAAGTTGGCACAGTGGATAGGCCTTGAAAAACTAAACACAGATCAATCGAGAAAACAGGAAGAAGTTGTGTGGAACTATGAAAAAATAAGCAAAATATACAAACTGAGTAGTCCATGTGCAAGATAGGCTACATCAAGGAAAATGTGAGCTCAGGAGCACCGTGGTCACGTGGTTAGCGTGAGCAGCTGCGGAATGAGAGGTCCTTGGTTCAAGTCTTCCCTCGGGTGAAAAGTTTACTTTCTTTATTTTTGCAAACTTATGATCTGTCCGTTCGTTCATTGACGTCTCTGTTCACTGTAATAAGGATAGTGTCTGTGTTTTGCGACCGCACCGCAAAACAGTGCGATTAGTAGACGAAAGGACGTGCCTCTCCAATGGGAACAGAAAACAATTCATCGCAAGGTCATAGGTCAACCGATTCCTCCACAGGAAAACACGTCTGATATATTCTATACAAGACTGGTGACGGCATGTGCGTCACATGACAGGAATATGTTGTTAACCCACCTAACTTGTACACTTGGCGAATGGGTAAAAAGATTCTTCTACCTTGCCCGATTTAGGTTTACTTGTGGATGTGATAATCACTCCCAAAAAAGTGATGAAAACATAGGCGTTTATCACTTAAACTGAAAAAAAAGTTAAACTTTTCACCAAAGGGAAGTCTTGAACCAAGGACCTCTCGTTCCGCAGTTGTTCACGCTAACCACAGGACCACGGCACTTCTAAGATTCCTTTTTCCTTGTTGGTGCCTATCTTACGCATGGACTACTCAGTTTGTATATTTTGCTTATTTTTTCAGAGTTCCACACAACTTCTTCCTGTTTTCTCGATTTATCTGTGTTCAGTTTTGCAAGGCCTATCCACTGTGACAACTTATAACTAAATCTGATGGGGGTGCGATGGGGCGGTTCCCTTCTGAGCACTATAGGACTTAACATCTGAGGTCATCAGTCCCCAAGAACTTACAACTATTTAAACCAAACTAACCTAAGGACATCACACACACCCATGCCCGAGGCAGGATTCGAACCTGCGACCGTAGCGGTCGCGCGGTTCCTGACTGAAGCGCCTAGAACCGCTTGGCCACCAATGCCGGCCCGATGACGTCTACCAGTAAAATAATGGACGTGTCACACAGCTCGTGCGTGGTTCAAAGATCACCGTGATGTGTTCACCGGTCTCCCAGGCCACCAAACCTCCCGAATTTTAATCCAGTCGAGAAGTTGTGGGATCAACTCGACCGTGCTGTTCGAGCCATGGATCCCGAGCAGAGACACCTAGCCAGCTCGTAGCGGCACTGGAGTCGTCAATGCCCAATATCCCTGTCGGTACCTCCGAAAATGTCATTGACACTCTTCATACACGTGTTGCAGTGTTCCACGCTGCAAAGGACGGTTATTCAGGCTTTTGACTGAAGCTCATAGTAATATGACAGAACAGTGTAACTTTAACTACTGGGCTCATTCTGTAACTCTTCAGAGCACGCAGGGCTGTCATGGCTACTAATTGGATACAAAAGGCTGTCCCAGACACAGCACTAGTCACACGTCACCATCTGCGTTTTATACTAAAGTTAGTATTTTATCCATCTTCCGCAATTACATTTGTATACAGGTTTGTCCTTTGATAATAATCGGGCCAAATATCTCACGGAATAAGTGTCAAACGAAAAAACTACAAAGAACGAAAGTCGTCTAGCTTAAAGGGGGAAACCAGATGGCACTATGGTTGGCCCGCTAGATGCCGCTGCCATAGGCCAAAAAGATATCAACTGCATTTTTTTCAAAATAGGATCCCCCATTTTTATCACATATTTGTGCGGTACCTAAAGAAATATGAATGTTTTAGTTGGACTACTTTTTTCTCTTTGTGATAGATGGCACTGTAATAGTCACAAACCTATAAGTACGTGGTATCACGTAACATTCTGCCAGTGGGGACGGTATTTGCTTCGTGATACATTACCCGTGTTAAAATGGATCGTTTACCAATTGCGGAAAAGGTCGATATCGTGTTGATGTATGGCTATAGTGATCAAAATGCCCAACGGGCGTGTGCTATGTATGCTGCTCGGTATCCTGGACATCATCCAAGTGTCCGGACCGTTCCCGGATGGTTAGGTTATTTAAGGAAACAGGAAGTGTTCAGCCACATGTGAAACGTCAACCACGACCTGCAACAAATGATGATGCCCAATTAGGTGTTTCAGCTGCTTTCGCGGCTAATCCGCACATCAGTAGCAGACAAATTGCGCGAGAATCGGGAATCTCAAAAACGTCGGTGTTGAGAATGCTACATCAACATCGATTGCACCCGTACCATATTTCTATGCGCCAGGAATTGCATGGCGACGACTCTGAACGTCGTGTACAGTTCTGCCACTGGGCACAAGGGAAATTACGGGACGACGACAGATTTTTTGCGCGCGTTCCATTTAGCCAGGAAGTGTCATTCTCCAACAGCGGTAACGTAAACCTGAGTAATATCCACTAAGGGGCAACGGGATATCCACGATGGCTGCGACAAGTGGAACCTCAGCGACATTGGCGGGTTAATGTATGGTGCAGCATTATGGGAGGCAAGATAATTGACCCCCATTTCATCGATGGCAATCTAAATGGTGCAAGGTATGCTGATTTCCTACGTAATGTTCTACCGATGTTACTACAAGATGTTTCACTGCATGACAGAATGGCGATGTACTTCCAACATGATGGATATCCGGCACATAGCTCGCGTGCGGTTGAAGCGGTATTGAATGGCATATTTCATGACAGGTGGATTGGTCGTCGAAGCACCATATCTTGACCCGCACGCTCACCGGATCTGACGTCCCCGGATTTCTTTCTATGGGGAAAGTTCAAGGATATTTGCTATCGTGATCCACCGACAACGCCTAACAACATGCGTCAGCGCATTGTCAATGCATATGCGAACATTACGGAAGGCGATCTACTCGCTGTTGAGAGGAACCGCCAAATGCATTGAGGTTGAAGGACATTATTTTGAGAATTTATTGCATTAATGTGGTATCTAAAGGTAATCACGCTGTAACAGCATGCGTTCTCAGAAATGACAAGTTCACAAAGGACATATATCACATTGGAACAACCGAAATAAAATGTTCAAACGTACCTGCGTTCTGTATTTTAATTTAAAAGCCTACCTGTTACCAACTGTTCGTCTAAGATTGTGAGCCATATGTTTGTGACTATTACAGGGCCATCTGTATTTTAATTTAAAAGCCTACCTGTCACCAACTGTTCGTCTAAAATTGTGAGCCATATGTTTGTGACTATTACAGCGCCATTTATCTCAAAGCGAAAAAAGTGGTCCAACTAAAATATTCATATTTCTTTACGTACTACACGAATACGTAATAAAAAATGAGGGATCCTATTTAAAAAACGCAGTTGATATCCGTCTGACCTATGGCAGCGCCATCTAGCGGACCAACCATAGAGTCATCTGGTTTCCCCCTTCAAGCTAGACAAGTTTCGTTCTTTTTAGTTTTTTCGTTTGACGCTTCTTTCGTGAGATATTTGGCCCGGTCACTATCAATGGACCACCCTGTATATCGACATAATCAGCAACCGGCTGGATCGAAAGGAATAGTCTTTATTAAAGTCTGTTCGTCCAAGCATTTGGATACAATGCTACACTCACTTTTGTAGTGAGTTACGGACCATTTCAAACCCACACTGATCGCTTCGTAAAGCGGAAGGTAATTGAGGCTCTTGGCTCTGCGCACTATGCGACTTAACATCTGAGGTCATCAGTCGCCTAGAACTTAGAACGAATTAAACCTAACTAACCTAAGGACATCACACACATCCATGCCCGAGGGGTAATTGAGGAACTGCTACTGAATCAACTAATGCATCTTGTCTATAAAGTACGAATATGATGTGTGTTAGTATGATAAGGAAATGATAGCTATCAATGGCGACATCATGGAGTTGGATGTGAGAAGAAGAATGTCCTACGGCAATTGTCTGAGTTTTAGCAGAATGTTGAGATACCATAAATTACAACAAAAGGTAAAATTATTGAAAGGGATCTGAAGGGAGGAATTTGAGCTGATAGGATGGTTAAATACAAATCTGGAAGGATTTCATTAACTGGTATACAGATACAAAGACAGAAGGGATTCATATATGTAAAAATGAAAGCGCCATTGACCATATTATACGCTGGGACAAGTAAATAAGAGATCCATCCTTGTAAATCTTCACCATACCACATAATTCACTGCTTCAGTTCTTCAACCGTATCAAACGATGTCCCGTGCTCCTCACTTCTTAGATGAATTCGGGAAATAACAATTAGATTCAGATGATTTTGGTATTATGGCACATACCCATCTCGGAACATATTGGCCCTCTACAGTTCTTTCATCAACAGTAAAATGTGCTAGTATGCTGTCATGTATCCACGATATTCTCCTACCAGGTGTCAGGAGTTACTTTTGAGTACAGTCACATGTGAACTGAATCGAAAAGTTTACATACCGATAGATTCGTAGTAACTACGACAATATCCCATATTGAAGTCAATGTGGGTTGTACCAACAAATTCGCTATTGCACCCTGTATTCACATGTATAGACACATATTGTCATGTTGATCAGTTGCCGGCCGCTTTGGTCCAACAGTTCTAGGCGCTTCAGTCTGGAACCGCGCCACCGCTACGGTCGCAGGTTTGAATCCTGCCTCGGGCATGGATGTGTGTGTCGTCCTTAGGTTAGTTAGGTTTAAGTAGTTCTGAGTTCTAGGGGACTAATAATAATAATGGCATGTGACGAATTCCTTCCGTCAGGTAGACCGCCCGCTTGGTGCAAGTCTTTCGATTTGACGCCACTTCGGCGACTTCGTGTCGATGGGGATGAAATGATGATGATTAGGACAACACAACACCCAGTCCCTGAGCGGAGAAAATCTCCAACCCAGCCGGGAATCGAACCCAGGCCCTGAGGATTGACAGTCTGTCGCGCTGACTACTCAGCTACCGGGGGCGGACTCTAGGGAACTGATGACCTCAGATGTTACGTCTCATAGTGCTGAGAGCCATTTAAACGATTTTGTTAGGCAGATAATTACAAATGTGATATTATTTCTTTAATAACATTTAAATGTTTAATGGAAAGCTCAATTTCCTAAAACGCTTGAAATTTGCGGTGTGTGGGCGTTGGTCTTCCAATGGGTTATTCTCTTACCGCAACTAGGCAGGGTTCTGGGCAATAGTTACCTTCAGCTGTAAATCCTAGACACGTACCGTGTACCGGACGGAACCGATTTCAAAGCAAGGAATTTTTCATGGAATACAATTCATGCCACAAAAAAACACACTGTAAGCAGTTCTCAATAAATATCTTGATAGATCATGAAAGCAATCACAAATCACAACTCGTACTGAAGTCAGTATGCGTATGCATGCCGTTGTTCGATGCACACAGACATCAAAGTAAAATAAAACTAGTTGGCAGCCAACTAAGCAATCATAATTACAGGTAAGATTATTGGGAAACAGTGATCTGTCAGTTAATTGAAATCAGCTAAGAATCTTTTATCCTAGATCAAGAGTATTTAAATTAACCTGCTATGAACGTAAGAAAATGTATATCGGGCAGTCTTGTCGTAATTTTCAATCACGCTTGTAGGAACACGTATATGGTGTGTCACGCAATAAGTCAGTTTTCGGACAAAACCTTACAAATACCAAACATTCAAAGACGTTACTTAAACGAGAGTAAATTTCATTTTCTTTTGTCTTTTATTAAACAGTTCCCATGTACAGTCAATTTTCATCTTTTAGTGAGTAAATGACAACAAATATTAAAAAGGTCCTTATTTTATGTAAATACGCATGTTTGGTGATATTTATGACTATATTCATAGTTTTTGCTTTTTATTCCATTTTTGTTGTTGATATTTATACGTTCGTAGCGCAAATTTATACGTCAAATTTACTACTTCTTTTTCTTTTATTTTCAATTATGGTTACAGCTAGTTATAATCAATTGGTTCTTTGTTGCAAATATCGACCAACGTCTTGCTGCTGGCTACCGAATTTCAACGCACTGTAGTTACTTCTCTTAGCGACGCCATTCTCTTTCATCTTTGACGATGGGTATCGACCACTGTCGTCAAGGCAACACACAGCGCCCATCGAATACATCTGCTGCAACTGACTGCATCTTTCACAACCAACAGCCATTTCAATCACGATTCCCCATGGAAACGGAGTCCTTAGGCATTCTAAACGATGCCATGAGACACGCCTCATATACCGAGAAGCTTCTAACTTTCTGCTGTATTTTTAACAAACCAAAAATACTAATTTGAGTACTGATGTGTTCAATCGTGACAAAAGTGCTTTTTAGATCTTATTTGATTACGAATATATAAGCGGTGATTGAATAACAGTTGCTATGGAAACAGCGTCTTCTTAATACTAATTATTGCCTCCAGACGGCTGTGTGGGTTACTGTTGTTTATTTAACACTTTGGAATCTTATTTCAAGATTTATAAAACTGGTTTTGACGTATGCGATATCCATAGGGAAGAAATTCCTTTCTTTCAGACTTTTACAGTTAAATAAATGTGCCTTTTTAGAGATGAACGCTCAAATCTTAACGTACGACACGTAAATCGCATCCCATTGTGTAACATTGACGTTATACACCTCATGCGCTCCCTCTTTCCCTCTGTTTAACCCATGGTTGCTCAGCCATCAGGAGCAGTTTTGAGACTGGGTTCAGCACAGCTGTTCCAAGCGTTATTATGGTCAGGTGGGTGGGTAACGGTACATTATTTCGAAGTATATTTTTCAACTATTTTCTTACTTCCCTATGTAAATCAGCATTTTTAATTTTTATCCTTAAAGTACATCATCTGGAGATGGGCTAGTACTAGAGTCAGAAACCGGTCATATTTTTAGTAAATGCCTGGTTTTTACTAATTTTAACCAAAAAATTTAGAACTGAGGAATTTTGCCATTTCATTCGCAGTCTTGATCTCAAATTTCTGTTGGCTTTGATGTGGAAGAGTTCATTTATTGGACATCAATGCTCTGATCTTGCTGTATAGCTTTTTCACCTTTAGAAAGGGGACTGACATACTTCGCATTTTTCTGTCATTCTGCTGCCGAGTATACAGAACTCTGAAATATGGCTGGCGACGGTGCATAACAATAAGGTGTGCCTTTCTCTGTCAGTGTCTAGGGGTTCCTTTATTGTAGTTCAGAAGACAGATTCTCCTACCGTATCCCGTGGTGAGCACCGTCACAGGCGGAAGACTTAATGAAAACGGGACCCAGAGCCCGGGAAGACGTTTCATCATGGCGTTGGCACCGCTGTCGACAGAAGAATGCGGTGACGTCTCCCCTCTAGCTGTCTCCGCTTTGTGACATATGGAGGACGACTCCTCTCAAACCGCCGTGTGTCAGGCCCGTCGGACATATGTGTTACAGTATATGACACTACAGGCTGTTTTTAACTTACTAAATTATTTCTACTATACCAGAACTCCGACGACAAATATAATTGCACATGGTTGTTATTGAAACGTGTTATACACCACATAAAACGAAAGTTAATCTACACAGTTATGCAAAACTTTACGATATAAACCACTTTTAAATGATGCGCCACTGCCAAAAAATGTGACTAGATGAAACAAACATCATACAAAAGAGTGCTACAGTATAGTATGGAAGATGATTAAACAAAGTGTGCAACAAGACGAACGGAAATGGGACATTTACTCAAAGACAAAAGGGCGGGACCAGCTTCTTAATTGGGGGTGTATCACGACAAACACAGTGTATGATCTCCCATGGTGGTCACAAGGTTGATAAAGAGTTCATGTGCTAGGTCATTCCATTCATCCACTATGGTGGTTGACAATTGCTGCATGGTCGTTGCCGGATGTGTCCGTGCTTCAATACTT
The DNA here is from genome assembly GCF_021461395.2 of Schistocerca americana. Classification (NCBI taxonomy): domain Eukaryota; kingdom Metazoa; phylum Arthropoda; class Insecta; order Orthoptera; family Acrididae; genus Schistocerca; species Schistocerca americana. Next base: position 49,819,750 of record NC_060120.1, read on the forward strand.
ATCGCCAGCGCTTCGCACATATGGTTGATGGGATTTAATTCGAGGGAAGCGGGCAAATGGGTCCATTCGTCGAACATACTCCAATTCTCCGCGCTCCTCCACTGCGTTGGTCGCGGTCGGTGCCGAATGCATCACTGACAATGTGCGCATGAGAAACAGTACTGTCACAAATTACGCTTGTGTTCCTACTTAATGTAATATGATTGTAATATTCCGGCTGCGAGTACAAGCGATGATGCGCTACCGTAATTTCTGACGACAACGCTCTCCGTTGTGACGAAAACGTTCCTTGCTGCGAAAAAAAGCATCGATGTTTTCTGGTAATTGTTGGAAATACGTAATGCTGATTGGACATTGCGTTTTCTTTTTTTTTTTTAGGTCAGTTAAGTTTCCAAATTGAACTAATTTGAAGTGCAGAGATCTACATGTAATCGTGTTTAGCGAGAATAAAAATTGAATTTGTGAAAGAAAGAAGGTAAATATCGTTAACAAACTTTATTCGATGTTGGATCTCCGACCTTCATAAACACTATTAGTGTGTTTAGCAATACAGTGCATAGTGACTTCTTCGCGAATTAATAATAATGGGCGAATCTGCTACTATCACGGTCCGTGCGACGCGCAATATTTCGCTGTCAGCTTGTAGGTTCAAGACATTCCCTAAGCGACCAATTTGTTAGTTAGAACATATCATACTCTCACTGTTGGTCAACCTTATCATTCTGAAAGTGTTTCCAGAAAAAACAATCTTAGGCGAATTTGAATATTGTAGCTGCTAAGGGAGACGGCGTCTTCATCGCGAGTTGTAGCAGTTTTCTTCGACTTTGTCTAGCGTTCTCTGAGAACCGGAGAAGCATATACCTCCGACCGCCAACTCATCCTGTACCTAACCTCCTTACAACAACCACGAAGATAACACATTCATCTGTAATGATATTTTTTTCACAGATTGTTTGTATTAGACACGTAAAAATTTTATAATGTATGCATCTAGGCAAAAATTTCGAAAGAGAGTTTTTTAGTGGAGTACCTATCTTATCTTTGTCAAAGACGAAAGTCAAAGAGCAAGTTAATTAATTAATACCTTTTGGTTTTTGCGTAGCAGTTTCATTTTATTAAGTTACTTTACCTATGTGGTCCTGAAGCTTAGCACAGCAATATAGGCCAATATACCTGCCTTTATCACGTCTTAATAATCCAATGGACCATCACTAAATTTTAGTTATCACCTCCAATATATCAAGCTGCGACCATGACAACTGGTATGGTCCATCTCTAGATATTCGCACACTTTTTCTCCAGCGATGACCATCGTGGCTGTAGAAGGTTTAGTTACTCAGGGAAGTTTCCACCTCGAAAGTGACCTCTAAGTCAATGTCAAAATGCCTACCAAGCAAGTGTTTCTTCATCCGAGGAAAACAAAAGTCCCTGCCTAACTTGCCAATAGGATAACGGTGTTGAGATCAAATCTGATATACAAACACCGCAGCAAGTGTGACTGTGTGCTATGCAGAATTAGTTGGGGTAAAGTCGCAGAGCAAATACATGCTCTTGAGGGTTTTCCCACGACACTTCGTCTTCACAACCTGCCGCAACCTCGTCGGATCTCGATTCTTTGCTCCTAAGACGGTTGGCCGCTTACGCATATAATCGGTTAGCGCCACCCCATGGGAGCCTAAAAACCACTCTGAATCACCTTTTCCGATGATGATCGGATTTTCGCCTTTTACGGCGGTAATTTTCACTTTTTCCACTGTCACCTTGATTGCGATAGGCCAATCTTCGAACACTAGGGCTTCCACGTCTCTTCTAACTTCTTTTGCGCAGGAAGATGCACTGTCAGTTCTTCGTCATATAGACTTGTTTAATCACACTGTAAGCATCTGCGCCATCCTCTCTCAACACCAGTATCATGACTATTTTCCATACACTTTCACCACCTCTTAATTGTTGCAGTGTTGTTCCCCTTCAAATACAATAAACTCATTACCTCAAGGTATAGTACACATTATCAATGGGCTGCTGCCTTAATTTATTGGTACCTAACATGGAGAGCTGCTTCAAACCAGCCTCAGGACTGAAGACCACAACAACAAACGTCCAACAGTGTACTTCCGTAGCGTGCAGCAGGGCTTCAAAGTATACCTGAACAGGGAACACGTAACTAGAAATTAAAATCTAATTACTTCGTTCTTGGAGACGATAGGTACGCTTTACAACTATCGTCCTAGTGTACTTGAAAATGACGCAGTTAACTAGGCTTAAGAGCGGCGGTACGCGATGTATACAGTCCAGTCACATTAATGTGTCCACTGGCTATGTTGGATGTGAACGTTCAATAACCACTAACAGACAGTAGGCGGTAGCTGTACCGGTTGAATAAAGCGTGTCGAGGAGTGGGACGCGGAAAACAGTGCAACGGGGAAACGGACCCGTTTATCTGACACCCAAAGTGGCATGATCACCGGCTTTCGGGCTAACGGTGGAAGCATTTCCGAAATGGCTAAGTATGTAAAATGTTAACTTACTGCTGTGGTTAGAGTATACCACGGATTGCAAAATGGAGCTATTCAAAACCGGAGCCGAGGCAGGAGTAAAAGACGGTTGTGGAGATATGTACTGGCGAATAGCCGTGCAACTATTGAGCAACTCACCCCAAGATGAAACAAGGGAATACGAAGAGTGTTACGACAACGTCCGTTCAGCGAACGATCGTCCGTGTGGTCCTCCACAGTAGGCACCTGGTTCAACCACCTATGCTACATCTACATCTACATCTACATTGATTCTCCGCAAGCCACCCAACGGTGTGTGGCGGAGGGCACTTTACGTGCCACTGTCATTACCTCCCTTTCCTGTTCCAGTCGCGTATGGTTCGCGGGAAGAACGACTGTCTGAAAGCCTCCGTGCGCGCTCTAATCTCTCTAATTTTACATTCGTGATCTCCTCGGGATGTATAAGTAGGGGGAAGCAATATATTCGATACCTCATCCAGAAACGCACCCTCTCGAAACCTGGCGAGCAAGCTACACCGCGATGCAGAGCGCCTCTCTTGCAGAGTCTGCCACTTGAGTTTATTAAACATCTCCGTAACGCTATCACGGTTACCAAATAACCCGGTGACGAAACGCGCCGCTCTTCTTTGGATCTTCTCTATCTCCTCCGTCAACCCGACCTGGTACGGATCCCACACTGATGAGCAATACTCAAGTATAGGTCGAACGAGTGTTTTGTAAGCCACCTCCTTTGTTGATGGACTACATTTTCTAAGCACTCTCCCAATGAATCTCAACCTGGTACCCGCCTTACCAACAATTAATTTTATATGATCATTGCACTTCAAATCGTTCCGTACGCATACTCCCAGATATTTTACAGAAGTAACTGCTACCAGTGTTTGTTCCGCTATCATATAATCATACAATAAAGGATCCTTCTTTCTATGTATTCGCAATACATTACATTTGTCTATGTTAAGGGTCAGTTGCCACTCCCTGCACCAAGTGCCTATCCGCTGCAGATCTTCCTGTATTTCGCTACAATTTCCTAATGCAGCAACTTCTCTGTATACTACAGCATCATCCGCGAAAAGCCGCATGGAACTTCCGACACTATCTACTAAGTCATTTATATATATTGTGAAAAGCAATGGTCCCATAACACTCCCCTGTGGCACGCCAGAGGTTACTTTAACGTCTGTAGACGTCTCTCCATTGATAACAACATGCTGTGTTCTGTTTTCTAAAAACTCTTCAATCCAGCCACACAGCTGGTCTGATATTCCGTAGGCTCTTACTTTGTTTATCAGGCGACAGTGCGGAACTGTATCGAACGCCTTCCGGAAGTCAAGAAAAATAGCATCTACCTGGGAGCCTGTATCTAATATTTTCTGGGTCTCATGAACAAATAAGGCGACTTGGGTCTCACACGATCGCTGTTTCCGGAATCCATGTTGATTCCTACACAGTAGATTCTGGGTTTCCAGAAATGACATGATACGCGAGCAAAAAACATGTTCTAAAATTCTACAACAGATCGACGTCAGAGATATAGGTCTATAGTTTTGCGCATCTGCTCGACGACCCTTCTTGAAGACTGGGACTATCTGTGCTCTTTTCCAATCATTTGGAACCCTCCGTTCCTCTAGAGACTTGCGGTACACGGCTGTTAGAAGGGGGGCAAGTTCTTTCGCGTACTCTGTGTAGAATCGAATTGGTATCCCATCAGGTCCAGTGGACTTTCCTCTATTGAGTGATTCCAGTTGCTTTTCTATTCCTTGGACACTTATTTCGATGTCAGCCATTTTTTCGTTTGTGCGAGGATTTAGAGAAGGAACTGCAGTGCGGTCTTCCTCTGTGAAACAGCTTTGGAAAAAGGTGTTTAGTATTTCAGCTTTACGCGTGTCATCCTCTGTTTCAATGCCATCATCATCCCGTAGTGTCTGGATATGCTGTTTCGAGCCACTTACTGATTTAACGTAAGACCAGAACTTCCTAGGATTTTCTGTCAAGTCGGTACATAGAATTTTACTTTCGAATTCAATGAACGCTTCACGCATAGCCCTCCTTACGCTAACTTTGACATCGTTTAGCTTCTGTTTGTCTGAGAGGTTTTGGCTGCGTTTAAACTTGGAGTGGAGCTGATTGCTGTTCACCGACGACGAAGGCTGCAATTTGCACGACAGTGCCACAACTGGACGCCTACTTCCTGGCGACATGTGTTCTTTTGAAACGAATCAAGTTTTATGCTCCATGGAACAGACGACCGTTGGCGTTACGGCATAAAATGTTTGACAACAAGCATCCCTCAACAATCGTCGGAAGCTTCCAGGCAGGAGGACGGAGCGTTATGGTCTGAGGAATGTTTTGTTAGCATTCGCTGGGTGATCTCGTCATTCTGAATGGCACAAGGGGTTAACACAGCTATGCATCTATCCTTGGGACCATGTCCACCTGTACATACAGTTTACTTCTCCTCGGCACTATGGCATCTACCAGCAGGACAATGCAACGTCCGACACAGCTCGCAGTTTACGTGCGTGGTTCGAAGAGCACCAGGATCAGTTTACCGTACATCTCCCTCCAACACCTTTCCCAGAATTAAATGAGGTCTAGTATCTGGTTGTTCGCACCATGGGTCCTCAACCGAGAAACCTAGAGCAGCTCACCATGGCACTGGAAGCGACATGGCTCCACATCCTTGTCAATAAGTTTCAGAACTTAATTGAATTTTAACGAGCACGTCTTGCAGCGATCCGCGGTACGAAAGGTGGTTTTTCAATGGTTGGACAGATGGTCATTCTAATGTGAGTGGTCAATGTATTTAAGATCAGACAGATATCCAGAGCACTAGATCTGCTGCCATCAAAAGTACTGTATGACTAATATTCAATCAGTGGAGCCTCCACATGTTGAAGGAATGCTGTCTGAAACATTTACTGCTCCGTTTACGTAGAGAGTACGTTCCGTTTGTAACACGCCCGGGATTACGAATGGGTGGGGGTACCCATAAACTGACTTCTCGTTTCGTCACCGTGCGCGCTGTCCACACCACGTACCTGGCAGTCCCGCGGCGGTCGTGCTGTTCTGCTCCACTCTGCTGCTGGCTTGCCTGAAATCATCTATCGAAATATGCAAGCGGGTTTAGGGGAACCACTCAACGTTAAAACACAACACTGTCCTATGTCTAGTATGAACATCTATATTCTGAGATGATATGGAAACCACAGGTTGCACTGTTTACACTCTAAATCGTAAATGTTATCCCAATTAACAATCTTGATGATTAACAGTCCAAAATATCATTCGGACGAGCGTACTCGTAACCGACACGACGCGGATGATTGTTGATGATGCGGAAGTCGAATGATCGAACGAAAGTTCTTACGCTCGTCACACATACAGATACCTGGTAATAGTCCTCCTTGTCACTAGTAATGATATAACACTGTTCGTAAAGTTAATTTTTCAGTTCTCACTTGTGCGAGCGTGCGCGTAACGGTCGCGGCGCGGCTGATTGTTGATAATGCGGAAACGCGATGATCGAACGCACGTCCTCACGCTCGCTACAAGACACTGGTACTTGACTGCACTCATGTATGGTAACTAATTTCTACTGATTCACGTAAGTTCATTCTGAGAGGCCGAACACGGCGCGGATGATAGATGCTGTGCGACACGCAACGAGAGGATACGTAAATACGTTATCGACGGCACTACTCATTTTTTCATTACTTCTTGACACACTTTCCTCTGAATCACTTCCATATTTCATCACTTTACTGTAACAGCACTTGTAGCAACACTTCAACCTGAATACTAACAATGCTTCTTATATGCGGAGCTATACACTACACAACATAACAGTACCGTGTCCCGCGTTCGACTCTCTACAGACGCGGCTGCCCGCAAAGATACACCACAACTAAGCCAGCGATATGACAATACGCTTACATGTTTCTACCGACATTCTTCCCTCAAGGCTCATTGAAGTCGCTGTGATACGGTACATTTAACGGCTTTGGGACGTTGAGCCCAAGCAGTTGTCGAAGTATCGACGACGTAAAGCACGACAAGGAAACTGAGACCTATTAGTGGGTTTATATTAACACTGAGACCGAGAGACTGAAACGGCCACAGCTTCATAAACTTGATGTATCAGCATTCCTATAGCAAACACTCTTTGTGGCTCTTTGCAAGCTATGGGAAACATGATCAAACTTGTCCCACCTCTTGGTATTCATGTCTCTGAGTCTTCGATTTTTTTCTAATTTTCAACTCTCCAACAGATCAGTAAAACTGTGGATCGAATGGAAACAAAAAGTAGTGGATGACAAGATAGTGATGACAAGAAGAAAAGAAAAGGTAATGTACATAGACAATAGTTAGTACGAGACCGCTTCATAGTTATGAAACGATCTGCAAGTAAGTGACATCACGTCAAGGAATTACACTATATTAAATAATTTTACTTTTCAAAGCAGTGTCCATTAGTCCTGTACTAAGCTGGTTGCCTCGATCTTTAGTTTTGAGAATATCAAGTCTGTACTTTGTTTTGTCACTGGTTTGATGCTGCCTACCACGAATTGCTTTCCTGTACTGACCCTTCCATCTCACTGTAAGAATTGTGCTCAACGTCTTCAGTCGTTCATAAAACATATTACACTCACTGTCTTCCTGTACAGGTTTTACCCTCCACAGCACGTCCAGGTACCAATAACATTGAGGTCCGGTGACTCTGTGCCCATCTGAGATCCGAAAAACTGTACATGTTATCACAAAACCAACCCTGGAATACAGACTTACCATTGAGGAACAAGTATTTTAGCAAGTAATGGACCTGTAGAGCTAAAATGGTCATTCTCATGTTTACTCTTGGGCTCTTAACTCAGCAAGAAGTTGGAAACAGTGTGCAACAAAATTCATCCTACCAAAAGACTTTTTTCCATCGCTCCGTACTGCAGGTTCTGTGGCTTCGGCGCAGTTTTCCTGGCAAGGCATTTGCATGACTAACAAGTGGTTTTCGAATTCCAGATCGCCCTGATATTCGTTGCTTACACCTACGTGCAAACCAAATAAATCTGTCCACAGTCATCACGAATGTAAATGATAATTTACTTGCTTTATCAGGACGGGCAGAAAACATTGGTTAGAAATTTAACCCTTCTAAGATGCAATCAGTTTATCGCTCACAAAAGACTTACTACTCCTCAGTTCAGAGACTCTCCTCCCATCTTGATCCTAAACTGTGCAGAAATAACCTTTTCTTCTTCTGCAAGGAATTTGGGGATATGCTGGACCGACACTTAGACTGGACTCAGCTCACAACCATAGTCTGTAAGAAGGTGAGGTTCAAATGGCTCTGAGCACTATGGGACTCAACATCTTAGGTCATAAGTCCCCTAGAACTTAGAACTACTTAAACCTAACTAACCTAAGAACATCACACACACCCATACCCGAGGCAGGATTCGAACCTGCGACCGTAGCAGTCCCGCGGTTCCGGACTGCAGCGCCAGAACCGCTAGACCACCGCGGCCGGCACTCTGTAAGAAGGTGTCACCTCATTCATTACAGAAATATAAAAAGTACTTCCTATCGAGCTTAAAAAGATACTTGTAGAGTCACTAATAACCGACCTGCTCTCTAAGGACTTTCGTATGAATGCCCCCTCCGGCTGGAATTGGCGATGAATGCTTTTGTGCGATATATTTATGAAATATGCTATTACTACTTACCACTCCTGCCTATGAACAATCATCATAGCTGTGTGTCTGCTGCATTGTCTACTCAATCATGGCACTCCTTCGTATTTATCTTCAATCCTTACGTTTCTATCTGAACAACACCGCAGAAATACTCTTTTTCAACAAAGTAAAATACTCTCTGTGCCACTACACGACACTGCCATGTTCTGCAAAAAAATTTCTATATCAGGAACCTGACTCTATAACAATCTTTCCTAAAATATTTGAGAAATTCAAATCTTTTGAAACTTCAAAATACAGCCAACTGCCCACATTCTATAACAATAGCTATCTCTTCTTTCAACTCACTCTCATCAATCTTCCACCCCCTCCTCTTTCTCTAATGAACTTCCCCTTTTTCATATTAGCCATTGTCGCTTTCATTTACAATCCTATCCTCTTATCCCTCCCAGTTCTTCTAATACCAAACAAGGCTTCAAAAGTAGGCTACTAAATTACTCAGTATCCTTCTTAATGAATCCATTATTTTATTGTTATTGTTACTGTTGCTTTTGTTATTAGTATTAGTATTATTATAGGCAATTTTTAATTTCGTTAATATTGTAAATTATTATTATTGTAATTGGTTTGTAATAGTTTTTTCTATGTGTTTTTCCTGGTCATTATGGACTAGAGGGCAATAAGCCCCTATTCAGCTCAGGCTAAAGAAGTAATAAGTAAATAAATGTATTGCAGTATTTTTCATGAATAGTTATGACGTTAAATCTTTCGTTGTTCAGCTGAAATCTGAAATATTTGTCCTGCTATGCAACATTTTTTTGGCAGTTACCTTCCTGTACCTATATTTGTCTGTCAAAATTTTGTGTCTGCCTTTTATTTGAACTGCTGGTTGAGATATTAATTACCGCAATACCCAGATTTCATTATTTCCCAAGATCTCTGCATCTTTTTCTTTTTTTTTTTAACATTGATCCTTGTGGACGATATTCTTAAACAATTATTCTTAAACTAAACTCATCTTCAACATTATAAATTTGTGATCTCAGTCCATGTCTGCTCGTGGCTACGACTTGCAATCTAATATTTGATTTCAGAAGCTCTGCCTGATCATGATGTAATGCAGCTGGAATATTCTCGTCGATATCCAAGACATTTCTGTGTGTATTTCCTCTTGTGATTTTGAACATTATCTTCTCTGTTAGGAGCCGAAATTAATTGCAAATCTCATTAATCAGAAACCACTCTTTCTTTTACCATTGGGTTGTTAGTCTGCTGTAGCTTTCATTCTGGGACTCAGAACTAAAGTTGATAAACTACTCATTTGCACTGATGAAATGAATTCATCTAACGAAATTTACGTAATCTGCCTCTCTGAACATCAAGTGACCACTGGTATAGATATGTTACAAATTTCAGGATTTAACCTAGCTTCCTACTTCTGCAGAGCATATATGGATGGAGGAGGAGTTGCCAGATTTATTAAAAACTGCCATAAATTCAAGAACATTGACATTAATAAATTCTGTTTACAGCAGCATCTAGAAGCAAGTGCAACAGAAGTAGAGTTCCATAACAGATCCTACATAATAGTAACTATTTACTGAGCACCTGCAGGAAATTATAATCTATTCATAAATCATCTAGAAGCTCTTTTGGGTTATTTAACAGGAAGAAACAAAGAAATTTTGATTGCTGGTGACTTTAATACAGATTTTCTAATGCAATCTTCTAGTAAATATTTACTGGAGTTAGCAATGTTGTCTTTCAATCTAACTCACACTGTGAACTTTCCAACTAGGATCACTAAATCCTCAAGGGCAGCCATTGATAATATTTTTATAGACAAATCAAAGGAACAAAATCATATCATAAAACCTGTAATAAATGTACTATCAGATCATGACATGCATTTCCTTGAGTTAGATGTAAATTCTAAGCAGATTATCAAGACTGCTAAATCTCAGTACAGGAGAGTAGTCAATCAACCTAAAATTGAGTGTTTTAGAAAACTGCTCAAAGATATGAACTGTAAAGATGTTTATAGTGCTCATAACATGAATGAAAAATATAACACATTCATGAACAATGTCAGTACCATGTTTGAAAACTGTTTTCCTCTTAAAGTTACTCAAATTAAACAGACGGCTATAATAAAACTTTGGATTACACAAGGAATAAAGATTTCCTGTAAGACAAAAAGGGAAATGTATCTGTCGACCAAGAACAGCTCCAATGCTCATGATTTAGCTAAATACAGGGAATACTGTAAAATATTTAAAAAAAGTAATTCAGACATCTAAACAAATGCACTACGAGAAGAAGATATCAATGTCAGGCAACAAAATAATAACAGTATAGAACCAGAAAGGAACAGGAGCAAATAGCATTAAGGGTAGATAACACATTAGTAACTGATGGGCATAGTGTGGCAAATCTATTTAACAAGTACTTTATATCCGTTACTGATAGATTGGGATTCTCAGTATCAGTAAACAATGGCCTTGAATATCTGAAACTAGCCTTTACAAATAGCTTCAGGTATATGAATATGTCACTCACTTCACCGAAAGAAATAACTTCCATAATAAAATCTTTAAAAACAAAGCATACCAGTGGTTAAGATGAAATATCAACAAAGTTAATTAAGGCATGTTCTTGTGAGTTTAGTACAATTCTAAGTTATTTGTGTAACCAGTCAATTATAACGGGGACATTTCATGACTGGCTAAAATATGCAGATGTTAAGCCTCTATTCAAGAAAGGGGATAAAGACATACCATCAAACTACAGACCGATTTCACTTTTGCCAGCATTCTCAAAAAATTAAAAAAAAATTAATATACAGGCAGCTTTTGAATCATCTGGCCACAAATAACATATTATCAAAAGCACAGTTTGGTTTTCTGAAGGGTTCTGATATTGAGAAGGCTATTTACACCTACAGTGAAAATATACTTAATTCATTAACTAACAAATTACAAGCAGCAGGTATTTTCTGTGATTTGTCAAAGGCGTTTGATTCTGTGAACCACAACATCCTTTTAAATAAATTAGAATTCTATGATGTCACAACCAGTGCTGCAAAATGGTTGAAGTCATACCTCACTAACAGGAAACAAAGGGCGTCAGTGCAAGGGACTAGTGAATTAAGTCATCAGTCATCATCAGAATGGTAAGAAGTTACATGTGGTGTCCCACAAGGGTCCATCTTAGGGCCATTGCTCTTTCTTGTGTACATTAATGATCTCTCATCAGTTACACTGCCAGAAGCAGAGTTCTTTTTGTTTGCAGATGGCACAAGTATTGAAATAAATAGTATGTTGAGTGTAGCTCTTTAAAGATCTGGTAATTATATTTTCATGGATATTAATATATGGTTTAAAGCCAACTCACTGACATTAAACTTTGAAAAGACTCACTATATGCAATTCAGAACCTGTAAGAGATTTCTACCCAGCATATGCAGAAAGTATGAAGAAGAGCAGATAGAAGAGGTTGACAGTCTTAAATTCCTCGGATTACAACTTGATAATAAATTCAGTTGGGAGGAGCACACCACAGAACTGCAGAAACGCCTTAACAAATCTGTATTTGCAATTCGAGTGTTAGCAGACATAGGCGACATAAAAATGAAAAAGCTTGCATACTTTGGCTACTTTCATTACATAATGTCATATGGTATAATATTTTGGGGTAACTCTTCAAGTCAAACAAAAGTTTCCAGATTCCAAAAGCGTGTAATATGTATTATTTGTGGAGTAAATTCACGGACATCCTGTAGAAACCTCTTCAAAGAACTTGGTATACTAACTACTGCCTCTTAGTATATTTACTCCTCAATGAAATCTGTCCTAAATAATATACCTATTTTCCCAACAAACAGCTCAGTTCATACATACAATACCAAGAACAGAAATGATTTGCATAAGGACTTAGAAGCACTTACTTTAGTTCAAAAAAGGGTCCACTACTCAGGAACACTCATCTTCAATAATTGTCCAGCAAACATAAAAAATTTAGTTACAAATAAAGATCAGTTTAATAGTAGCCTGAAAGACTTACTAGTGGCCACCTCCTTCTACTCCATTGATGAATTTTTTAATAGAAACAAATAATTTATTGTATATACTCATACTATTAGTATTGTTCTTTCAGCTTAAAAAATAATGTATTGTATATACTCACACGATTAGTATTTATATTTAAGCTTAAAAAAATTGACATGTTCCACATCCATCAGGATCTCCTCAGCACGGATCTATAGAACGAAAAACTAATCTAATCTAATCCTTCCCCTGCTACAACGTTCCCATCACCCATGATTATTAAATTTCATTTTCGTTTTCATACTGAAGTGCATATTTGGTATATTCATATATTTTCTGTACCTCTTGCTCTTCTGGTTGTGCAGGCGTTGGTTAGCTGTCGATTTTGGTGAGAATAGTTCAAAAATGGCTCTGAGCACTATGGGACTTAACTTCTGAGGTCATCAGTCCACCAGAACTTAGAACTACTTAAACCTAATTAACCTAAGGACATCACACATGTCCATGCCTGAGGCAGGATTCGAACCTGCGACCGTATCGGTCGCACGGTTCCAGACTGTAGCGCCTAGAACAGACCGGCCACTCCGGCCGGCTTGGTGAGAATACTCCTGTGAAACTCACTCTTCCCCGTCTCTTCTTCTTCATGAGGAGTCATAGTACCGTTACAACATTTTTTTCTGAATCGAAATACCTATATTCTCCCCATTTCACTTCAGATTTCTAGCCTTCCCCACGAGGATCAAAGAGGGAGTAATCCGCACTCTCTTACCAACGGAGAAATCTTCATTATATGTTACAGATTACAAGCTTCATATTCAGCGAATACAAATCATGTGTCTTATAGGGCGTGGTTTCCATTGCATTCCCTGTCTCATGTCGTTGGATCTGCTGATTCTTCCACCTTTCAGAGGCACATCCCAATACTCAAGAGCGAGAGGGTGCCACAAAGCTCGGTCTGCTCCTTCGCCTTCTTTGACAAAGCCCTTGGTAGAAGGAGGGTGTCTACTGTAGCGGACATCCTCAGCGTCCATTACTGATGACCAAAAACGTTTTGATTACTAGTCAAAGACGCTACATAAAGACTACTATGACTTCTATATGATAAACATATTTAAATCTCCGTCAGGCTATCGATATTTAGCTTTTGTCCCTGGTCATGACATGTGGCGGAGGGTTCCTTCCCCCTCAAAGCGAAAAATAAGTTTTATCTTTGATGCTGGCATGACCGTTTATTTTCATGCAGTGAAGATTTTCTGAGTGCCTGTACTCTAATCAGGCTCCGCAGATCACCCAAGTCAACCATCAAAATAATGTGCATCAAAACTGAGTTGTAACCCAACTGCTCAAAAAGAAGATGCTCTCTAGCTATATCATCTAAAACTGTATATTGGCTTAAATCCTTGTTTGGCGAAAGACTGGAGAGATGGATGTGCGGCAGATCTATTAGCGGCCAGTGGCTATTTGAACGCAACCATTTTCGACTGAGTCTGTAAACTACGTACCTGAGAGTAACTTCCACATTTTCGGCTATCAGGGAGTTTACCGAATCCATTACGTCAGGAGTGGGTGGTGGCCAGTCTGTCGTGATGGACATTTAGCCTGTGGTCGCAGATCGATGGGAGCAGCTTTCACTGGGTTGCCGTACGTGAGCGGCGTCAGTGCTGCAAACAGCTCGTATAGGACGAGTCCACTACGCAGCTTGCCTCATTTCCATCGGACTGCTTACGTTTTATACCATTACCACGTTTCTTGCAAACATTAAGGCTAAGGGAAAAAAATCTGTGATTAATTTATGGCCCCAATACGACACTTTACAGAATCTGCAAACTTCGTTGGAAATACTTTTTAAAAGTGATTTACGTTACTGTTTAATGACGTATAAACCAGTTTTAGAAATTGTTACAACACCTATTATCTCCATCACAACTTTCTATAATTCTTGTAAGGTTTTGAGTAGCGATGATTCAATTTCGGCTGAAATTTATTATGCCCTTCCTCCCGTTAGTGACAGTTCTCTTAGTGTTACTCTGACTAAAATTTAAATTCCGCATACCAGCTTTAAGGCACAGTGTGTTACACTCCTAACCACGTTTAACATTTAGGCCTGAAACCCGACTCCTGCCGCAATACTGTACTTCATTCACCCCCACGGGCGATGACGTTGACCTTTGCTACTTTCGAACATGTGCGCCTCCGAGGTTGTATTAGTTGATTCTACAATTCTGAATTCACAGCATTTTTATACACCTTTGTAATTTCACCAGTACTCACAATCTATGGATCCAGGTTTCACTGCCATCTTAGAATCCATTAATCGTGCATTTATGATAAGGCAAGTAGACAGATTGTGGTGTAACCTGTTCTGTAATCATGTTATAGAAATCTGATGTGCCGCAAATTCAGCTTGCTCTCTCATCTCAACTTACTGCCTATTTCGTCCAATTGATCTCGGTTTATTTATCAGTGATATTGAATTTAACGGATTTCAGTGTGTTCTTAAATCACACTTAAGGTAGATTCTTGCTAAGAATATGATGGGGAGCCAAAACATGATTTACAACAATTTCATCGATAATAACAGCATCGTCGATGGACGTTAAACCAGAATCGCCGTTCTTTTATATACTTATCTTTTCATTTCCTTTTTTTGTTTTGTTTCCAATAATCTCTTAATTTCACACAGTTGCAAGCAAGAACAATCTTACGTTACGTTTTTTTACTTAATGGTGTAGGGGGCCTATACAAGGTAAATGAGCTCGTATACAGTATTATAGAGAATGAAGAGGAAATACGTGAAGGTGAGATGGGACATATATGATACTTCGAGAAAAATTTGAGATAGCAGTGAATGACATAAGTAGCAACAAGACCCCTGGAGTAGACTACATTCCCTCAAAATTGCTGATAACCTTGGGAGAGCTGGCCATGACAAGACCATTCCACATGATGTGCCGCACATATGTAACAGGCGAAATACCCGCAGACTTAAGAGGAACATAATAATTCCATTTACAAAGAAATCTGTTTCTGATTGACGTGAATATCGCCGAACTACTACTTTACAAAATCATAGTTACAAAATGTTGTCACGAATTATTTACAGAAGAATGTAAAAACTTGTAGAAGTGGGTATGGGTTTCCGGATAAATGTTGGAACACGCGAAGCAATACCGACCATAAGACTTGTCCTGGAAGATAAGTTTAAGGACAGCCAAACCTGCTATTATAGCTTTTCCAGAATTACAGAAACATCTTGACACAGTTTTCGGTGACACTCTGAAACGCTGAAAGTAGCCGAGGAAAATTCATGGAGCATAGCTTTATTTACAACTTGTACGGCAACCAGTATGCAGTTATAAGAGTCGAGGGACAATAAAAGGGAGCACTGATTGCGAAGGAAGTGAGACAGAGATGTAGCCTATCCCTAATATTGTTCGATGTGTATGGTGAGCAGCCAGTAAAGGTAACCAAAGAAATATTTTCAGAAGGAATTAAAGTTCAGACAGAAAGAAAAAGCTTTGAGATTTGCGATAAAACAGTAATTCTGTCAGAGACTGCGAATTAGTCGGAAGTGCAGTTGAACCGAATGGGGAGGGTCATTCAAGAAGGACATAAATTGAACATTAACAAAAGCTAACAAAAGTTATGGAATGTAGTCGAATTTCATGAGGTGATATTGAAATAATTAGATTAGAAAATAAAACATTAAAAGCAGTAGATGAATTTTTCTGTTTGACTGTAAATTGACTGATTATGGCCGAAGCATGTGGAGTGTAGACGGGCAATAGACAGAAAAACGTTTCTGAAGAATAAGAATTTGCTAAAATCCAATACGAATGTAACTGTTAGGAAGCACTTTCGAAGGTGTTCGTTTGGAGCGTAGCCTTATATGTAATTGAAAGGTAGACAATAAGCAGTTCAGACGAAAAGATAATAGGAGCTTTTAAAATGTGTTGTTCGAGAAAAATGCAGAAGATTATTTGTGTAGATAGTGTAACTGATGAGGAAGTACTGTCCAGAGCTGGACAGAGAGGAAATTTACGGCACAACTTGGGTAAAAAAGGAATCGGTTGATAGTACACATTCCGTGACGTTAAGGAGCCGTTCAGTTTAGCATTGGAGGCAAGTACGTGCGTTGGGAGAGGTGTGTAAAAATTACAGAGATTGACCAAGGAATAAATGCAAGAAGCTGGTTCAGTTGGCTGTGAGTTGTAGTAGTAACTCTGAGATAAAGAAGGTGAGTGAGGTAGAGTCACTACGAGATTAGATTTTAGATTAGATTTACTTTCATTCCAATTGATCCGTAGTGAGGAGGTCCTCCAGGATGTGGAACATGTCAGAAAAACAACAATACATGACAAATATTTAAACTAAAACAAATAAGCTAATGTACCATTCCACAGGTCCCAAGTGGAATGATCGTCATTTTTTAATGAACACTAAGAGTCATTTTACAAATACTATTGCACTGAATTTAAAATAAAAAAGTTTTTTATTTATTTATAAGGTAAGAAACATGTAATACAACTACTGTAATACTTATTTACAATGAACAAATTACTGCACTGAAATGGTGCAGAAGTTAGATTATACTTACACACACACACACACACACACACACACACACACACACACACACACAAATTTTCAGTGAACACATTACTGCACTGATATTGTGCAGAAGATATGTTGTACTTATATACAAATCAGTTGATTTTCCTCAGAAATTCATCAATGGAGTAGAAGGAGTTGGCCACCAATAAATCCTTTAGGCTTCTCTTAAACTGAATTTCATTGGTTGTTAAGCTTTTTATGGCTGCTGGCAAGTTATTGAAAATGTGTGTTCCTGAATAATGCACACCTTTTTGTACAAGACTAAGTGACTTTAAATCCTTGTGAAGATTATTCTTATTTCTAGTATTGATTCCATGAATTGAGCTATTGGTTTGAAAAAGTGATATATTTTTAATGACAAATTTCATTAAGGAATAAATATATTGGGAAGCTGTAGTTAGTATCCCTAGTTCCCTAAACAGGCTTCTGCAGGATGTTCTTGAGTTCACACCACATATAATTCTTACTGCACGTTTTTGTGCCCGGAAAACTTTAGCTTGGCTTGATGAATTACCCCAGAAAATAATCCCATATGACATTATGGAATGAAAGTAAGCATAGTATGCCAGCTTTTTCATTTTTATATCCCCTATGTCTGACAAAATTCGCATTGCAAACAGAGATTTGTTAAGACGCTTCAGCAGTTCGGTGGTGTGCTCCTCCCAGTTGAATTTATTATCAAGCTGTAATCCCAAGAATTTAACACCGTCCACTTCTTCTATCTTCTTGTCATCATATGTTAGACATATACTCTTGGGACACCCCTTACAAGTTCTGAACTGCATGTAGTGTGTTTTTTCAAAGTTTAGTGACAAAGAATTGGCTAGGAACCAGTGATTAATGTCTACAAATATTTTATTGGCTGATCTTTCTAAGACTACACTTGATTTGCTATTTATTGCAATGTTTGTATCATCAGCAAACAAAACAAACTTGGCATCTGGTAATGTTACTGATGAAAGGTCATTGATATACACAAGAAAAAGTAAGGGCCCCAAAATTTAACCTTGTGGGACCCCACATGTAATTAGTTCCCAGTTGGATGATGCCTGATAGCTTGATACATGTCTCTTTCCTAATAACACCCTTTGTTTCCTGCCAGAGATATAAGATTTGAACCATTTTGCAGCATTTCCTGTTACACTATAATATTCTAGTTTACTTAAAAGGATATTGTGATTTACACAGTCAAATGCCTTTGACAGATCACAAAATATACCAGTTGCCTGCAATTTTTTGTCTAATGAATTAAGTACATTTTCACTGTAAGTGTAGATAGCCTTCTCAATATCAGAACCTTTTAGAAATCCAAACTGTGACTTTGACAGTATGTTATTTGAGATAAGATGGTTATAAAGACGACTGTACATTACTTTTTCGAAAATTTTTGAGAATGCTGACAACAGTGAAATTGGACGGAAATTTGATGCTATTTCTTTATCTCCCTTCTTAAACAGTGGCTTAACTTCAGCATATTTCAGCCATTCGGGAAATATTCCACTGATAAACGACTGGTTACACAGATAGCTTAATATGTTACTTAGCTCAGAATCACATTCTTTAATTAACTTTGTTGATATTTCATCATACCCACTAGATGTTTTTGATTTTAAAGATTTTATGATGGACATTATTTCTGTTGGGGTAGTGAGGGTCAAATTCATATTATGGAAGTTACTTGAAATGTCTGGTCTAAGGTAATCCATAGCAGCATCTACCGAACCTGACAACCCCATCTTTTCAGTAACAGTTATAAAATGTTTGTTAAAAAGTTCTGCAACACTATACACATCTGTCACCAATGCATCATTTACTCTTAATGCTATTTGTTCCTCTTCATGTCTGGTTCTACCGGTCTCCTCCTTCACTATATCCCATATTGTCTTTATTTTGTTATCTGATATGACTATCTTTTCCTTGTAATATATTTGCTTTGACATCCGTATTACAGTCTTTAATATTTTGCAGTATTTCTTATAATGTGCTATAGCATCAACATTGGAAATGTTTCGGATTGACAGATACAGTTTTCTTTTTGTTTTACAAGATACCCCTATTCCTCGAGTAATCCATGGCTTCTTTGTAGACTTTGCTCTAACCTTGGTAAGTTTTGGGGGAAAGCAGTGTTCAAATAGTGTTTATTAGCAAAAATGTTATATTTTTCATTCATGCCATGAGCACTGTAAACATCAGTCCAGTGAATGTCTCTGAGGAGTGTCTTAAAATAATCAATTTTTGGCTTACTGATTACCCTCTTGAGCTCAGATTTAATAGATTTTATATCTTGTTCAGTATTAACATTTAACAGAAGGAACTGCATGTCATGGTCTGAGAGGCCATTGACTATTGGTTTTGTAATATAATTTTGTTCATTTGACTTTTCTATAAAGATATTATCAATGGCTGTTTGTGAGCAAGTGGTTATCCTAGTGGGGAACTTTACTGTGGGAATTAAGTTGAATGATAGTGTTACTAACTCAAATAGGTTCTTATTGGGAGAGTCTTTAAGGAAATCTACATTGAAATCACCAGCAACCACTATTTCTTTGTTTTTGGTTGTTAAATGGGCCAGTACAGCTTCAAGGTGGTTTACAAACAGATTAAAGTTACCTGCAGGTGCTCGATATACACTTAATATTATGAAAGATTTTTTGTGAAATTCTAATTCTGTTGCACATGCTTCCATATGCTGTTCTAGGCAAAATTTATGAATGTCTATGTTCTTAAATTTATGACAGTTCCTGATGAATGTGGCAACTCCTCCTTTCTCCATTTCTGATCTACAATAGTGAGATGCTAACCTAAACCCTGTAACACTTAAAAGTTCTATACCAGTGGTCACATGATGTTCAGAGAGGCAGATTATGTCAGCTGGGTTTGAAGACTCTAATTCATCTATGCAGATAGTTAATTCATTAATTTTATTTCTCAGTCCTCGAATATTTTGATGCAATAAAGATAGCTGACATTTCACATTGACTGACTTAAAATTGGATGGAGTTAAAATATCTGCTGACAGTTGAAAATTCTTAACCAATGGCTGTTTATGTTGATGTAATAAGCTGGAATTATGTTTTTTGATTTCTTTCTCAAACTGAAGGTTTGTCTCAGTTCTAACCTCTCTTAAAATTTGTTTTCTTTCTGTCCTCCCTACCCTAAAAAAGGGTCTTTTCTGAATCCTATAACCACTGGTATTTTACCACTCATGACAGTGCCTCCCCCCTTTAACTTTCCTGCTATTTCCCCAGCCAATTTACCCTTCCCCTTCCTGTTGAGGTGAAGGCCATGCCTAGTATAATCCCACCTACTGACAGAATCAACATGAACCACACCAATGTGTGACCCCGCACCCGACATGAGCAGCCGTTCCAGCTCCAAATTAACTCTCTTGACAGAAGAGTTCAAATGAGGTCGGTCATGGCGCCCAAGAACAGATACAAACTCAACACTGGTATGCCTCGATGCTGATGCAATCTTCGCCAGGTCACACTCTATGCTGTACCCAGGATCTCTGTCAATACTGTTACCTGCCCCACCCACTATAACCACGGTGTCTTCCTTAGTGAAATCTTTGCAAAGTGATCCTAAATCCTCTGTCACCTGCTCCAGACCAGCACTAGGTTTAAAAAAATTGGTGACCTGGTATTCTGATCCTAGTTCATCCTGCAAGAGTTGGCCAACACCTCTTCCATGGGAACTACCTAACAACAACACTTTCTTTCTCTTTACTGATTTCCCTACATTCTTACTTTTCAATTTGCTGCTGAAAGTTTGTTGTGCCCTGTCTACACCTGTAACTGCTTGAGGCTCACCAGCTTCTAACTGAAGCAACAGGTCAAATCTATTTTCCACATTCACCATAAAGCTGTCAGACAAAGTTCTAGGCCTGTTCCTCCTGTTGCCTGTTGCCACTTCCCACCTCTCTTTACCCTTCTCCCTCCTTAACCTGTCAAGATCTCCCCTGGCCTTGTCTAACTCAGCCTGAAGGGCAGCAATTTTCCCCTCCTGTTCCAGTATCTTCCTATCTCTACTACAAATCCTACAAAACCACTGATGAGTCTCATTTACTTCCCCTATTCCCACGCCACTACAGTCACCCACATGGAAAAAACTACAGCACCCATCACACCAAAGCCCCGACCTAACAATTCTACGGCAAGTCAAGCACTTTTCACTCATGATAAACGTAATAATTTATTAAGAATAAGTCAGTTAAATTACAGATAAACACGAAAATATGGTTACACAAATTTGGCCTATACGCAACTGTGTGTAAACAAAAACAAAAGTGCAAAGTTTCTGAAACAACAAGTTAAACTTTACGCTACTTTCCGGAAATGCTAGTTAAATAATGAAGAGGTACGCTAAGTTAAATTGCTGGAGAGAGCAAGGAACAACTAAACGAAATTCTATAGATTTGCTGCAGCAGAACGTAAACAGAAAATACGACTGCACGGTCTTTTCGCGTTTTCTGCTATATTACGTAATGAGAAATGAAACCTTTAATGGTACACTTAAACGGCACACTAATACACTTATTTACCACGTAATCAGTACTAATCTATGTGTTTTATAATCTAAAATAACTTATCTTTACGAGAACACCAAACCTCGCGCTAGTCGCTTGGCTGCAGGGCTGCAGGGCTGCAGAGCTGCATCAAACCAGTTTTTCCGCGTCCGGTTGTCCAAACTTAATTTTCCCATGATTTCCCTAAATCGTATGAGGCGAATGTCGTGGCATGCCCGATCTCCTTCCCCATCCTTCCCTAATCCTAGTTTGTGCTCCGTCTCTAATGATCATGTCGACGAGCCGTACTGAAGCCCACAACAATGACAACAATGGTCGCTACATCTGTGTTCTTTCAGTCTGGCAGACATTTTAATTTTCTTTGTTTTTATGTCCAGACGAAACTACAATCGTCCGGCCATAACTATGGGCTCTTTGATTATATGGGAGATGCGGCTTATTGGAACCACAACATATGACATATTAAGTGACTTTATTAAAAAATTTATATAAAGATTTATTTCATTCAATCCCTTCCCACAGGAGTGTTCGATAATTTACAACTGTCATTGACTATTAAAGCATCACTTGATGCTCTAATTATCGAACTGTTCTGTGAAAGTACAATGTTCGACATTTACAAAAGTACATTTCCATCAGAAACTTGAATAACTCTTTAGTCCTACTGGATAATATTGTTTGCTTCAGCTGAGGTCACGAACTGGACTGATACCTTCAATGCTCTGCTCTACGTTGACGTTTGTAAGAGGACACAGTTGAGCTGAGAGAGAGGACATGTCTTCTTTATCCTCTTGCATTGACTCATTGCGGCTTGCAGCGAGGCATCACTAATGTGATACCACAGTTTTTGAAGCTAACAGGCAGCAGAGTACACCCAATGTACTGGCCCCCTGCATTACATTCCTCTGCCCAAAGATATTAATGGGCTCGCAAATGTATAAATGATAACTATTACGCGGGCGACATATGTATTTATAGAAGAATCGGAGAATAATTCAGTGACAGTGCAATGCAGTACATTTTTTGGGCGGCGAATAAAATCAACTGTATGTAACAAGTGGAAATGAATTATCTATTTGTTAGACACCACACCGGTTGAGGCTAACTCTTCCGATGCATTTAGAATGAAATTGCAATGAAGAACCTGGTAGTGATTAATTTATAATGTTACATTTAAATTTTATGTCCCTTTGGCTATGCATTTCAGTAGTACCTTGGGCAGTTACTTCGTCTACGTGGATTCCGCTTCGTAGCTGAACGGAGCATTGCGTCACTGTTCCACTAGTGACAATGTTGTTTATGTGACTTCTGATACGGAAATTTCTGTTCGTAATTTCCATCTCGCCTGCAGCGGATATGTTGTGTTCTTATTTAAGCACAGTATGCCGTTTTACGCGTTAAATTACGTGTTTCCCCCTTCAACGGAAGTCTGTGTCCATGTGTGCTCGTTTAAGAATATCTTGTAACGTTTCCATTATAATGATAAATACACAATTAAATTTTTGTTGTAGGCGCGGTTCTTTCCGTCCCTTTACGACTAACCTGCACCTGCCCCTGAACATTGTCTCAGTAGATAATCAGTAGGAAAGCCGAGTGAAACCTACTGTACTTCGACGTGAACCAGGCTGCAATTTAAATCACTAATCTACGTTTCGGGAGAAAGTTGGCACACAAATGAAGGGTTGGAAATTTAGTCCTCAATTAATATATTCTGAAACTTAGGTGAACAACTGTCACTGCCAAGCCCGTGCTAGCCTTAACACAGTCACTCACAATCCCTTTCACTCACGTTAGCAAGTTTATGGTGTTGCATTTCTCGAAAACGTAATAGCTACTAAAATACTGAGTGTTTTTGATTCAGAATGCTCGCTAAATATTAAGTCTGACGGCACCTAATGCAGTCGCAGTTTTTAGCCACCGACCTGCTCAATACGCCACGCGGGATATATGCCTTTTCTCGTCACAAAATTCACTTAAAAATTCCGAAATTTCTACAGGCCCATCGAAATAATTATGCCGTCACTTTACCACACTTTCGATGTATGAAACACTGCTAGATTCGGCTACTTATCATTTCCATCGGAACTACTACTACACATGTCCGAACTGTTTCATGGCTAGACTCCCACTCTTCTCTAGAATACTCTAAGTTTTCTCTACGCGTGAAGAATATTGCTTTACCATTGGTCAGTTTACTCAACAGTCAATAGAAAAACAACACTCTCCCGCGTCAATCCGCGCTTTTCATCAATAACCAATCGCAAAATAGTAAACCTAACAACTGCACTGTTTACCGACGTAATTATCTAAAACGCTGAAGTTTTGCTTATGCATAAAGTTATTTATTATTGTTATTTATACCTGAATTAACTTTCGCTTTACAATAAACTTACTCTACAAATCTATTCTACAAAAATCCCCTTCGTCCATATCCACATATCTTCGAAATGTTCCCACACTAAATCCTACTACGTAACTCGTTAAACAATTATCTTCATATTAACCTTAAACCACACTCACGCATCATTCATACTGCTAAAACATATTTATAACATTTTACATAAATTTTACAGAAATAATAACACTTTATGAAAATACTAGAACAGTTTATGAAAAACATTTTATTACTTTAGTGCACTCTAGTGGGCACAAACTAAACTAAAATTACAATGCCCCTATCCAGTATTGTCCTCTATCGGCTGATACATAAACTACGTGCGCGTCGAGTCTCGCGCCACCATCTGTCACTATCCAGCTCTGAGACACATCTCCCACTTAACCGCCTCCAAGGCAGGATCGTTATACGGCGCTACGCGTCAAAATCATTTATGTGCGGTATGAATTCATCGACAGGCGAAATACCCTCAGACTTCAAGAAGAATATAATAATCCTAATCCCAAAGAGAGCAGGTGCTGACAGATGTGAAAATTACCGAACTATCAATTTAATAAGTCACAGCTGCAAATTACTAACGCGAATTCTTTACAGACGAATGGAAAACTGATAGAAGCCGACCTCGGGGAAGATCAGTTTGGATTCCGTAGAAATGTTGGAACACGTGGGGCAATATCGACCCTACGACTTATCTTAGAAGAAAGATTAAGGAAAGGCAAACCTACGTTTCTAGCATTTGTAGACATAGAGAAAGCTTTTGACAATGTTGATTGGAATACTGTCTTTCAAATTCTGAAGGTGGCAGGGGTAAAATACAGAGATCGAAAGGCTACTTACAATTTGTACAGAAACCAGATGGCAGTTATAAGAGTCGAGGGGTATGAAAGGGAAGTAGTGGTTGGGAAGGGAGTGAGACAGGGTTGTAGTCTATACCCGATGTTATTCAATCTGTATATTGAGCAAGCAATAAAGGAAACAAAAGAAAAGTTCGGAGCAGATATTAAAATCCAGGGAGAAGAAATAAAAACTTTGAGGTTCGCCGATGAGATTGTAATTCTGTCAGAGACAGCAAAGGACTTGGAAGAGCAGTTGAATGGAATGGACAGTGTCTGGAAAGGATGGTATAAGATGAACATCAACAAAAGCAAAACGAGAATAATGGAATGTAGTCGAATTAAGTCGGGTGATGCTGAGGGAATTAGATTAGGAAATGACACACTTAAAGTAGTAAAGGAGTTTTGCTATTTGGGGATCAAAATAACTGATGATGGTCGAAGTAGAGAGGATATAAAATGTAGACTGGCAATGCCAAGCAAAGCGTGTTTAAGAAGAGAAACTTGTTAACATCGAGTATTGATTTAAGTGTCAGGAAGTCGTTTCTCAAAGTATTTGTATGGAGTGTAGCCATGTATGGAAGTGAAACGTGGACAATAAATAGCTTAGACAAGAAGAGAATAGAAGCTTTCGAAATGTGGTGCTACAGAAGAATGCTGAAGATTAGATGGGTAGATCACATAACTAATGAGGAGGTATTGAATAGAATTGGGGAGAAGAGGAGCTTGTGGCACAACTTGACTAGAAGAAGGGATCGGTTGGTAGGACATGTTCTGAGACATCGAGGAATCACCAATTTAGTATTGGAGGGCAGCGTGGAGGGTAAAAATCGTAGAGGGAGACCAAGAGATGAATACACTAAGCAGATTCAGAAGGACGTAGGTTGCAGTAGGTACTGGGAGATGAAGAAGCTTGCACAGGATTCCAAGTTGAATTAAATCTGATAATTCATTCCTTAATATCATGACGACCGTATATGCCACAAAGTAGCTTTATATTTCAAGACAAATTTCTCAAGTTGAGTTTAGTAATAGTTCCTGTTCCAGCATTGCATGCAATCACTAGGTTTAGTGGAAAACAAAAATAAAGATGAACAGTAAAGTGCTTCGAATACTTTGTTGCTAAATAGAACAACGCAATCGATTCTCTACTAAACATTTCATTACAAATTCGATAGCCAAATTAATTTTTAATGCGGTACACACGTGGTCAAGGTTTATCAGAGAGTGTTCTATAATTTAATATAGTTTTGAGAGTGCGAATATTGTTTTTCGGTCGACTATATAGAACGTAGCTACAAAGCTATAGCAAG
This sequence comes from Schistocerca americana, assembly GCF_021461395.2. Classification (NCBI taxonomy): domain Eukaryota; kingdom Metazoa; phylum Arthropoda; class Insecta; order Orthoptera; family Acrididae; genus Schistocerca; species Schistocerca americana. Next base: position 49,845,685 of record NC_060120.1, read on the forward strand.
GTCACGCTGCTTCACAGACACGACCAAACTGTCGAAAATACTAACGGAAAGACAACACTAAATTTGAGTACAAGAATGGAGTCGATAGGGTCTATTGCTAATAAAAATTGTCAATGGAGTTAGTCTCTCTTACCACTGAAACAGTAAATTTAAATTTTCAGGAGTACAGTAATTTTCAGTAGATGATAGCAGTGGAAGACAGTATTGTGGCTGTATTATGCTTAGGAACCCAAGGTTCTTCTTAATTGGCGAATCGCCGGCCGCTGTGGCCGAGTGGTTCTAGACGCTTCACTACGGGACCGCGCTGCTGCTACGATTGCAGGTTCGCATCCTGCCTCGGGCATAGATGTGTGTGATGTCCTTAGATTAGTTGGTTTTAAGTAGTTCTAATTCTAGGGGACTGATGACCTCAGATGGTAAGTCCCATAGTGCTTAGAGCGATTTGAACCATTTGAATTGGTCAATCAATCTGGTGACCGATTTTAGAATCGCCTGAAGGAGCATGCCTCTGAGACCGTCATAATTATTTTCCTGCATTTTCTGCTGTGCTGACCACATGCTCCTCCATATCCGCATCCAGATGACACGGCGGCCGGTCGGTGTCGTTGGGCCTCCATGGCCTGTTCGGGAAGAGTTTAGTTTAGTTTTAGTTGTTTTTTTCTGAGAGACATGAGATGGTGATTTGTGCAGCGTTTGTAAATACCATTGAGTTCTTCGTATCTAAGTGCTGTATAATATATTAACGCTATTTTGAGGATATTGTTAAATCTTCATGTACAGCGTTTTATGGTGAGTAAAATACTTAATTTTTTAAAATTACTTACATAACATGTGCTCAATTAAGCCGTAATTAGTCGTGCGCCATCTTGTACCTTGAAGTGGAAGGTGTTGTTCAATGGAATACATGATTTTGCAAATGAAATGCGTTTCTTTAATGGCCTAACATATTTCCCTGCTTTTAGACGAAAATTTCTCTTACTTGCCAATAGCTTCTATTTTAAAATGTCTTGTAACAAGTTTTCGATAATACTGCATAATTTGATTTCAGTCGACGATTATTGGTGTGTATTAGAATAATAACGTAACACGTAGACTATTGAATACAATATTCAGAAGATATTCTTGATTGCAGCTCTTTTATCTTCGAATAAAGCAAATTGGGGAAACAAGAAACCCGTGGCACAACTTGACTAAAAGAATAGATTAGTTAATAGGGTACATTCTAAGACATCAAGGATCGCCAGTTTAATATTTGAGGTAAGTGTGGGGGAGGGAGGGGGATAAAAATCGTAGAGGGAGGCAAAGAGGCGATTACAGAAAGCAGAGTCAGAAGGATGTAGGTTGAAGTAGTTATTCGGAGATGAAGAGTTTCCGCACAGGAGAGTTGCATCAAACCATTCTTTATACTGAAGACGACACCAACAACAATGAATTATTAAGGGATTCACGTCTAGGAGCCGGTTCACAATAGACCCTCCACCGTCGGGGTAGCTTCTGGAAAGGTGACCAGCCAAATGCTTCTTCAACGGTCCGAAGAGGCGAAAATCTCTTCGTGCAATAGACAGGCTAGCATGGAGATTACCCCAGTACTGGCTTTCGGAACCGCCGGGATTATTCGTGATCGGTCATTGTTATGCAGAAACACACCTTCCGAAAGGAATCCTGTTCATTTCCTCTAAATCGCTCACTACACCCTTTTCATCTTGTCAATTGGCATTCACGGTCTCTCTGTTGGTGACAAAATCAACAAGATGCACAAACGGTGTGCCTAAAAGTGTGTAGCCATAATTTCTTTCGTGAATATTGTTGTTTTGCGCGTTGCTCGGGGACCGGGGGGGGGGGGGGGGGGAGAGGAGTGAGAGAGGGCTGTTCTACGGGGGAGCAGGAAGTGTCTCCCTGAGATTAATGCTTATATCGCCTCAGGTAAAACATTATGCGTAGACGTTTCATACCTTCTGACGGTATAGTACCTCCCTCATGATACTATGTTATGTGCTGGAGAGCCCCATTCATACGGTTTCCTTCTCCTGTGAGAGTTGCCGCAGTACTGTATCCAGCGAGAACTTGTTTCTGACGTGATGACTGGGTGTTGTGTGATGTCCTTAGGTTAGTTAAGTTTAAGTAGTTCTAAGTTCTAGGGGACTGATGACCTCTGATGTTAAGTCCCATAGTGCTCAGAGCCATTTGAACCATTTTTTTTTTTTTTTTTGTCTTCTGACAGTGTAATGCGTTGTGCACGACATTCATTGTATTGCCAATGGTTCGTCTGCAATCTGCGTCACACAAATGCGATCGGCTTGAATTTCGACACTGTTGTCGTCTGAAATGGACTTGCTTAGCCTTATTCAAATTCCTTGCAACATAATCACAGTTACTTTCGCAACTTTACACATCCATTAGCTGGTAGTGGATACCAGTTTAGGGGCGGTTTCCTCAATCATAAGTACATCATTAACATTTTTCACTTTTACCGCCGACCATATATCCGTCGCCGCCTCCACTTCTCTAAGGTATTTTGGAGCAAAACATCACAGTATATCATAGGACAACGTTTTAAGGCTTTTCGTGCAGATACATACTCTCGATGAGTACCACGCTTCACTGTTTCAGATGAATTGCACGTTTTGAAGGGAACAACGCGAAAGGCGTCTTATTGCTGTGTTGATGCACATTGGGCAATGAACCCGTGAGCAATCTAGCCGTACTCCTTAAGGCAATTACATGAAACGGCAATTTACGCTTGTCACCATGGTAAGCGTTAAGCTTGGAAGCAAAAACTGAAATTCACCTCAAGTTTCTAACTTCATCCATGTAGAATAAATTGTGTTCTGAAACTGGATGAATCTCTTTGAAGTACCCTGTATTTCTTCTCACTGTCGCACGGATTCAGATGTGCTCCTGGTTTCCAGAATGTTAGGCAGACTTACATGTAGTGAGAACTGGGCGTTTTGCAAGAAACATTTAATTTTCCTCGTATCTAAAATGTTGTAGGTTGTGTCATCTATTTTTGTCATTCAGGTAGCTACATTCGACAACAATTGAAAATTCCCTGAAAATTTAAAAATAGGTCTTGTTCTCTTTATTTTTTTTTTATATCGCATGACACCGTTACTACTTTGCTGTATGTTCCAGTAAATCATGATTGTTGAATCTGCAGGCTATTTTTTTTCGAAAGTACTATTCATTTCAAAACTCAAGACCTTGTCAGATGCTACTGCAAGGGGTAGGAAATGAAAACGAATGTCTCTTGTAAAGTAAGAGACTCTCGAGACTGTAAACTTGCTTTTAAGGTGACGATTCGCTGCGCTCTTAGAGAATGTCATCAACAGGCTTGTACTCTAGCAGAATGGGCAAACAGGCGTAGTCATTAAAACAGGTCAGGACTACAACTTGCAGCAATCTCGTAGGCAGGGAACTAGAAATAAGGCACAAAGAATTTCATTTGGGCTATAGAGTTTGTCTGACATGAGTAGGGAAGAGCTGTATTAAACGCAATGCTTTTAGTTGATATTGATACCAACGGACAGGAAGTTACGGGCACGAGGATCGCTATGTCGCAGAAAGTAGTTCATTTTCCTGTAAGTTTCCTTGTACAAGTTTCTATAGCCGGATTACATCAGGCTTGATTCGCAATTTGAAGGACTATGGAATGTTTCAGTAAGGTCTGGCATCTTTTGAGCTTACTGTTTGTATGATTTTGAGATAAACCATAGGTGAAGTGCATCTAACTGGACTATTTCCTTCCTTAGATATAAAATACATTTGAAATGTACACATTTCAGGTTTTTTTGGAGCGTCATTAGGAAATGAATGGCTGCGTTAACTAGAAAATGCGCCACAGTCTGTAGATGATTTAGAAATTGTATTCCGTATGATGTACGCCAAATTTGCGCGAAATAAAATACATGTTAATATTAAGAAATATTCGGTTATTTAAGGTTTCTTCATTTCTTTTAATAGTTCCTGTCGTTAAATTCTCTCGCTGTCATTGGCTGAATGTTTCTAGATATATAAATAAATTTTTTATGTTCAAACCAGTTTAACGTTGCTTGCTGTGTGTCGATGAATAACTGTGACAGAATAAGCATACACATAAGGCAAAAACTTCGACAGTATGACTTTTATCAAATTAAAATAGTCTCAGAACAGTTATGAACAAAACACCAATGGCGTATATTGTGTCGCACTAAGCGTCATTGTAAACATATCTCTTGTTTCCTCTCAATATTTACTTTTGTTAGTGTTTATTACGAAAACAGTCCGAAAACAAATGCCTCCGAGATTTTCATGTGAAAACCTTAAAGTATTTTAAATAAAACAAGCATTATTAGCATTCAACATCTTTATTCTTCATTTGTAGATAGTTATTTCTCTACGTAGTCACCCTAGCGACACATACATTTCTCGCAAGGAGAAACAATTTTCTGTATCATTACTGTTGAATGTCTGACTTTGTTGATGGAGCCACATCGTCACCTCTGCATACACCACGTCAAAACTATCAAGGTAAAGTTCTCGCAGGTGTCCGGTAAATTTTTGAAACAAATGTAAATCGGATGGTGCCACCAAGCCTCTACCATGGCGTTGCAGAAAAATAAGGAAAATGTTCCTGAATTGAGAAACGCCTCTATTTGCAAGGACGCATATGAATACTGCCTTACGTTTTAAAGACTATGAAAGACAAACAAAGGAAACCGAAGAACAAAATAAAAAGATGTATACTTTACAATGCCTACTGAGTAATTAAGTCTGCCTTTAATGCAGTTTCCAGGTTTTACGTACTAGGTCTCCATCAAAAGAGGAGAAGTAATAACTATCTGTTCCAGAATGTAGAGTATGTCTATTACAAAAGTAGAAGCGGAAATGTGTCGAGTTATCGATTCAAGATACTTGCATGAAACTTACGAAATAGCAGATAGTGAGATTATTTTATTGTTCACTATGCTTTGCGCATTCGGTTACTGTTTAATGATACCGTAGTGTCTCTTTACGCAGTGCTGAGTTTGGACGAAGAGTGTTCTGCTACGGACCAGAGCGTCAGTGGAGGGACGCCACGTGAAGTCAATGGGCAGAACGAACAGTCACGGCTCATTAATGGTTTAGACTTCTAAAGCCGCTTGTTTCACGACATCCATTCACTGGCGCTCTTTCTTAAGTTTATAAAGATGCAGCGTTCCTCGCTGGACAATGAATACTGTGTCGATTTTCTCAAACAAGGTTAATGGTAGTTGTAAGGTAAGCTATTTGCCGGTAATCAATTTTACTTAGACGTGCTTTCTGTTCCTCAATAGAGCGTGTTTTTTGGGGCAATCAGTGCTCATCTGTTTCTAAAGGCAAGAGGCTTGCCACTAGCAAAATTAATTGTGCAGAATTTCTTTTCTGGCACTCAGTAACTGTACTCTAGTAATTGATGTTCTCATTAAGGGAAAGGCGAAGCGCTGCCCATTAGTAAATGCAACTGTACAGTAATTTTTACTTTGCGGTAAAGATAACGTTGTGGTGAAAATAAGCATATGTTTTAGCCTTGTGCTTATTAAGAGTGTAATCAGTTTTGAAAATGATTGATGTTTGTCTGTTTTAGAAAGTGTATTATCTTTCTGTTACGCGCCCGTTCGTGTGGCGACTGCCTGCTTGTACAGTGGCACCCAGTACAAGCGTAAACAGAGTTTCAGTAGTCGGGGCCGGTTGTCGGGGTCCCGTGTGTTTCATCTTATTGGTTGTGGCATGGACGACATGATCGTGTGTACGGGATCGCAGGACATCATATCACTGACAAAATTCATTTACGAGTCTGAAAGTTAGGTGAATGGTAATCTGGCTGAGACAATAGAAGCAGTGCTTGGATGTAGTGACACATCAGCCTGTGAATGTGGAGAGGAACGTTCTGTTGATCATGTAGTTTTCAGTTGCCCCTTCTTGAGGTAGAGAGAGACTACACACAATTTGACTGGAATCTGTAAATATTTGTGACCAGAACTCGTGGACTACAGTCAACATGATTGAACATAGAATATGTAAAAGGTAACTGCTTAACTTCCATTATATAAGATGAAATGGGTGCTCTGAACATCAAAATAACGCCAGCAGATCACGAGAAGCTTTTCCTCCATTACAGACAATGATAGGCACACATAAATGTAATTAAGAGAAACTTTAAAATACACAAAAAGATATAAGTTACGCACTTGAAACTTGAATTAATTCCTATTACTTTATGGTTTCTTTTCTTATTTATTCCTATTTTCGTTTTTCTGTTTTATTTTCACAGTCCTGTTACTAATGGTTACTGTTAACAAAATTTATCGCTATCATGAAATCAAATGCATTGTATGTCACTGCGATTATTGGATATGTTCGACCTGTTTAGTGTTTCCAGATAACAGGTCAATAGTTCGTGCCAGTACACTGAATTGGATTAAGGTGAAATGAATTTGAAGTTATTCTTTGTTTTTTAAATTGTTAAATGGATTCACATTCATTGTTCATGCGGTATTAATTGGTTTGCCCATTGTGCTCTTTATGTGGGTATGCTCTTTGTATCATTGACTTTCTATTAACGCTTGCGATGTTTAGCTTTTACACGTAAAAATTAAGGTTTCGATCCTCAACATATTGCAGTTCTATAAAGATTTCAATGGACAATTTTGGTAGTGGCCCCATTAAGTAACGCATTGTTATAGGGCTTTTTATGAGAAGAGATTAATTAATTAATTAATATATATGTATGTTTGTAGCAGAATGTAAAGCTTTAAGGCTGATTATCACTTGTTATTTTCTCTGAGGTACATTTTGTTTCATCTTAACGTGGTCGTGAGTACTTATTGATAGAGTGTATGCATTAATTGTTATGCAAAATAATATTTGTTACTATATTAGCTTATACGGACTCAGAGGTTTCCACTCCCAGATCCCGATGTACTGTTATAATATTTCATTTAACATTTTCTCGCGCATACTTTGCGTCTGTCTTTTCTGCTGCCGCGAGGGGTAGCCGCGCTACCTAGGGGGTCTTGTCGCGGTCCGCACGGCCCCTCCCGACGGAGGTTCGAGTCCTCCCCCGGGCATGGGCGTATGGGTTGTCCTTAGCGTAAGTTAGTTTAAGTTAAATTAAGTAGTGTGTAAGCTTAGGGAGCGCTGACCTTAGCAGTTTGGTCCCATAAGATTTTGCCACAATTTTCCAAATTTCCTTCTTTTCTGCTTATTTTTCAGTCTTGAAATTATTTTTATGTGACATTTATCTACGACCTTTCCACAGTTTTACCGTATTTTTTGTGTTCAACTAGCTTGGACTTCATTAACTCTAAACTTGAGTAGCAACTTCGTTTTCCAAGTTTCGGCCGAACTAAAGGAGTACAGAGTCCTTATGAACGATATCAGCATATGTTATGTCATTAGGTAAGCACTGTTATATCAGATATTTGACATGTTCTTTTGAGTCGCCAGTCTTCTGAATGGTCTGATGTGGACTGCCACGAATTCTTCCCCAGCTGTGCCAACGTCTTCAAATTAGCGTAGCATTTGCAACCTACATATTCAATTATTTGCTGGATGTTTTCCAATCTCTGTTTTCCTCTACACTTTTACCCTCCACAGTTCCCTCTAGTATCAAGGATGTTATTCTGTGATCGCTTAACTGATGTCCTTCTACCTGTAAGTGGTTTTCATTTATTTCTCTCCTCGCCGATTCTCCAGAGAACCTCATCATCACCAAATTTTCAACGTTATTCGCTAGCACCACATCTCAGATGCTTCCATTCTCTTCTGTTCCGGTTTTTCCACAGTCCATGTTTCACTACCATACAATTCTGCACTCCAAACGCATATTCTCAGAAATATCTTCCTCAAATTTAGACTTATATTTGGTACTAGCAGACTTTCTATCTCCAGACCAACTTGTTGTGTACACTGAAACAAGCAGCGATGTATGCCACGCGTTATTCTGGGAATTACTACATGGGAGACTGGTGCAAGTTGATGATATTAGTGGTAATTTTAATAAAGTTATTTCAGGGTGCAGTATGCTACTCTTTACATGTATTAATATAATGATCTTTCATTGGAGTGTACTTAGCTTTGCAGATTTCTATGTTACTAGAAATCTCATTAATTTTGTAATTTTAAAAGCTATTTTGAGACTGTCATGTGGCCTCAGTAGAATACGTTTTTAATTCTCAGGAAGTGTAAGACAGTACTTGAATTAATTAAACATTGTTACCCACAGCTCCCCTCACGTATCAGTAGTTAGGTTATCATGAGCGATGGTGAGTAAGCTACTGTAATAGCAATAATGTCACCTGCCTCACGTGTGTGCCACTTCTCATAAGCAAAGCTCCGGATGTGCGCCCCCTGTCCCCTGACCCCCTCCCCATCCAGCTGTTGGAACCCAAGAACAGCGGTATGTGCAGTGTCGCTGTCAAGCTCTGCGTACAGAGGGGTGTGAGAGGGAGCGCGCACTTATGTTCCGTGTACTTTCTATTTTATTTTATAAAGCAACCTCACGATTCAAGCCATGTCCATTCCCAATTTCATCGAAATCGCTTAGGCAGTTTAAGCATTAAATTATGTTAGTATATTATGGATTGAATCGTATTACGTAGAACGTATCAACCAATAAAAACATTTCCAGAAACGTAATAAAGTTAAAAAGTCAAAGAATAAATAGCTTTTTCGGAGAGGAAATATTTTTGCCTACTTCGCGTAATATTCATCAAATCAACAACTATCTGGTACTGCACACTTCCTTAGGTTAGGTTCCATTAGATTCAGTTTCCGTTCCATACAGCCAAAGATGAGACTGTTGTCGTGGTTGTGGAACTTGTAAGAAGGTGTAAAATAAAAAACATAAAACATTTGAGTATAATACTTACTACCCTGATCAATTGTCAGGGGATTGTCAAAACAGGTGAGTACGTTACAGTAAACTGGAACTGCTAATGTTTATAGTATTAATACACTGTCAGAATGAAACACAGATATGGACATTTTTAAAAAAAAATATCGTACACAAAATACCTAACCATGACTCTTATGACCAAATGCTGTCAAAACTGAAATCTAATAGATATATTTACTTAAGCTGGTCTAACAGTGCCTCTTAAGATATTCATCTATAGAGTAAAAGGAGTTGCCTATCAAAAAGTCTCTCAGAATACGTTTAAACTGTGCTTTATCTGAAACCAAGTTTTTAACGGTTAGGTCTTTATGTAGCTTGTTCTTATTCCTAGTATTGGTATTATGTATTGAGCTTTTGGTTGGAAATAGAACCACAGTATTTGCAACAAATATCATTAAGGAATGAATGTACTGATTAGCAGTGGCTAGAAAACAGTATTTCTTGAGCAGGTTTCTAGAAGATGTTCTTAAATTTACACCGCAAGTAATACTTATCGCACGCTTTTGCACGCTAAAACATTTTGCTTGGTTTGATGAGTTACGCATAATATGATTCCGTATGACACAAGTATATAGTATAAGTATATATTTAAGTGTAAAGGAGTCGTTTCTGAAAGTATTTGTATGATGTGTAGCCACGTATGGAAGTGAAACATGGACGACAAATAGTTTGCACAAGAAGATAATAGAAGCTTCAGAAATGTGGTGCTACAGAAGAATGTTGGAGATTAGATGGGTAGATCACATAACTAATGAGGAGGTATTGAATAGAATTGGGGAGAAGAGGAGCTTGTGGCACAACTTGACTAGAGGAATTCATCGGTTGATAGGACATGTTCTGAGGCATCAAGGGATCACCAATTTAGTATTGGAGGGCAGCGTGGAGGCTAAAAATCGTAGAGGGCGACCGAGAGATGAATACAGTAAGAAGATTCAGAAGGATGTAGGTTGCAGAAGGTACTGGGAGATGAAGAAACTTGCATAGGGTAGAGTAGCACGGAGAGCTGCATCAAACCAGTCTCAGGACTGACGACCACAACAAGAACATGACATAATAGAATGCAAGTAAGCAAAATATCCAAGTTTTTTTTTATATTTGTGTCCTGAAGTAGCCTATGTTCTTTCTCGGGGTCCAGGCTATCTTCATGCCAAATTTCGTCGATATCGGTTGTACAGTTCACTGTGGAAACGTAACACACAGCGCTACTTTCGAATTTATAATATTGTCAGGTTGGTGCCTACCATCATAAAGTTTTTTCATAATTTTAATAAACTGCATATGTAAACGTAACAGAGACTTTTAGCTATAAGTAGCATATTCCCCTTCAATATTTAGAACAGTCTGTGAACTATGGGATAAGTTTTCGATTCTGCTAATGCAGAAATTAAGAGGTTTTTGGCGTATTGCTGGGGTTTCCTGGAACGCCGGCAACCCGCAACGTAGTACCGCTTTGCAGGTCATCACTCATGCTCCGCAGGCGCACCGTCCCAAGTCAGCCGAACTTCGCCTGGCCTGCAGGAAGCCGGTAAGACCAGAGGGCGCACGCGAGAGCAGTAGAGGCCGCCATGTCTGTGCACCTTTGGTGCATCCGCCGCGCCATTTTCACCAGCCAGTCTGAGCCCACATCTCTAGACTAATAACTACCTGGTAGTCATCCGCCACTCGGCTATAACTGCCCTCGCCCGGTGAGCAGCGGGCAGTTCCGTCTCCACCACCAGAATTAGAAGTTCGCCAGCACCACGCCACCGCCCGAACTCGACGTCACCCTTACCGCCCGGGACGACCACGCATCGCAGTACGCTACTCCGGCTGTGGACTCCGAAGTTGGAACTCCTTGTACTGCTCGTGAGATGGGACTTTTAATGTTTTGCCGGCTGTTGATGTCTAACAAGACAGTCGTTTTAATCTGCAAGAGAACTTCTCAGAGGATAGGCTCATGCAACGATTTATTTAAGTTATTTTCCAAGAACTTTCAGTCGACAAAAAAGTTACTCTTTCATTTTCAAGAAGGACTTTTCTTATTTGTTTCAACTGCTAACAGATTACAGAACTTACGATTGTAAACATAGACTGATTGTGTCAATAAATTGATTTTTGAGTGTAATCACTCATTTGCTGTGAAAGTGCCCCAAGGTGGGACACTTAAGTTTTAGGGTGAGGAGCTCTTCGAGTCGTGTTCGGAAAGCATTTTCATCCGAAAACGTTCCTTGCAGGTTATTCGTTAGAAGCGGAAAAGTTGAAAATCTTAGGGCGCAAGATCAGGTGAACGGTATGGGCGTGGAATGACTTCCAACGCAACTCCTGTATAGCGCTCTTCGTTATTCTAGCATAATGCGGGCTGTCGGGATCGGTGCACCATCATTTCACTCAGTCTTGCTGGTCATTATTCTTGGATTGCGTCTGAAAGATGTTTCAGTTGTTCACAGAAAATGTCAACAGCGATCGTTATTATTATTATTATTATCGTGTGCATCATTTACAGTAATACACATTTAACAAAACAAAGAAATATATATAAAAATGAACATGTGAAATTATATATAGTACACAAGTTTTAAAAACCGCTCAGACTACATTCGGATGTTGATGGACTCGATCCAGCGGAGTGCCTCGTGGGATGCTTGATGGAGCTTCTCAATGCCACCAGGGAAGCGTCTGATTGGGCATTCATTCACAATGTGGCTCATTGTTTGGCCATCACCACAGTCACACACACTCTCACTTGAAAAGCCGCATTTGTGCATGTTCTATTTGCACCTACCCTCGTCAATCCGATATCTTCTTAACTGCACCCACACCTCCCTTGGTTGGTGTAAGCCTCGAACTGGAACTGTTGGATTGTCTACAAGTTCGTGGTATCGGGTTCTTGTAGGTTGCCACTCACGTTTCCACTCTGCGTCCTGGTCGAATTCTGTGTGTAGCATTTGGACTCCCATTTCATATGCTGGTGTTCTAGGTTTGAGGCGTTTCCTTGGCATAGATAGCAAATCGTCATGAAGAGGGATCGAGTTGTTTTCAGAAACTTGCTGACAGAGGTTGTAAAGAGCAGCTTTTCGACGGAGGTCTGGTGGACAGATGTTTGAACGCACTAGTAGCCAGCAAGTAGGTGTAGACCGGACTGTACCACTAATTACTCTCATAACTGAGTTCAGTTGGACGTCTACTTTCACTACGTGGGCGCTTCGGAGCCAAACTGGTGCACAGTATTCTGCTGCAGGGTATACCAGCGCAACGGATGCTCCTCGGAAGACTGATGTGGTTGATGGCGATTGAGACCAAATGTTTCTAAAACCGAGGTAAGCCTGTTCGACCTCTCTAATCGGCTTTCATCAGCAAAGATCAGTCCACAGTTCGGCCCTCTTGGCACAGTCAGATACAACGAAAGCTCAAAATACCTTGGAGTCACTCTGGACAGAGCTTTAACGTACAAAAAACAACTTTCCAACTTGGTCAAGAAGATAGAAACACGAGTGAACCTTGTGAGAAAGCTGGCAGGCAGTACATGGGGAACAGCGATGGGTTCACCTGGGAAAGTAGTTCGTAGTACACCAGAGCGTCACTGTTCTACCAGATGTACAATATCAACTTTTTGGATGGATGCAAATCTTTGTACTGGGAACTGCAACTGTGTCTGGCCTCAACCGTTACTTGATTTTCCATTATGTTAGCATTAAGACACAATTTCTCGTCACCAGTAAGGATACAGGGTAGGAATGGTCAGTATTGTTCACGAGCCAATTGACGAAGGGAATGCAGAGATGCAAATATTGCTATTCGCTGACGTTTTGTGATTTTCGTTTAGAGCGTGCCACAGCCCTACATCCGATTTCTTAACGTTCCCCATTGCATACAAATGTTGCACGACCGTGGAACTGCAACAGTTCATCACGATCACAGTTCATCACAACTGACAGTTATCGAGTACACTGACGTGGATCTGAGTACTAATGTATTTAAACCTGCTCCATGAAACCCATAAAGTCCTCCTGGGCGTGGAGAGCCACTGTGAAAACGATCCACCGTAAAAGTGAAAGCCATTGTCTTGCTGTGCTCCGTCCAATGGCGTTGTCCCTATACGCAGTGCTAATGCTTCTGGCTGCTTCCGCTGCTGTCGCCGCTATACTTAACTCAAAGAGAGGAATATGTCGCAAACTTTCCGATTTCTTCACTTGGCGCTCCATTTTCTAGCTTCCACAACTCCACTCAGTATCTTCAAATGACAAAATGACAACATTTAATCACAAACAGTAGCAGTTAACTAAAAATAAAAGGTGACGATCGATAAATTAACCGATAGCAAACGAAATATCGACACGCAAAACAAAACGTTATGAACTTGTACACTAACCTAATAGTATGGATGTAATAGTATTTAATCAAACAATAAATATGTCGAAAATTAACATAACTCTAGAGCACCGTTTTTCGTTAACAAAAGTCGGACATAAATTTTCCTCCTTGAAAGTCTGAGCAATCCTCGACCCCACGATTCTCAGTAATTTCAATTACCTTTTCCAGTTTTCTAGCAGAGATTCAACGTAGATATTACATGCAGGGCATGGCATTTTACTTATTTTTTTTTTTTTTTTTTTTTTGAAGATTCAGTTTGTATTAAATTTTCATGTTCAACATTCTGTACATTTTTATAAATCGCCATCGATTTTGTAGATGAGGTTACCAAAACACTTATACTGCACATAGTGGCAATTGTCCGTGTTCTTCACACACAGTCGTTCTTTAGGCAGAGGTTTAAAATTGATAGTTTTTCGGCATCATTCAGTTTTATGGAGGTAGCTGTTGTAGAAGTTCCTGATTCTTAATTACGCCCAGCCTGATGATCTTCAAGAGATTAATTAGGATTTTTTGTTGGTTAATCTTTAGGTGCTGCAGCATGAGCAAGAATATTTTCAGTTTCTACATTATCAGTGGTTTTTGTACCAACCAAAACATGCTCATTAAACACAAGCGGATTATATGGTTCGATCTCACATTTAGTAACGCATTAACTGTCGCTCGACTGCGGCTGATTTAAGATAAGTAATGCTGAGTAGATGAAGTCATCAGCCTTGGCCCAGACATCTAGCCCCAGTAGACCACTTTAAAATTATTTGATTTTTGGAAAGAGATCAATAATAATGACACATAAATAAACAGTGACTGTGAAACGGATATTGTCTAGCGTATAAATGCGTAGCAAATAATGGCCAACCATCTGATGTTATTCCTCGAGAGCTTCCGCTGGAGGTCTTGAAAGTGCTAACAATTCTGTCAAGGAAGGTAGGAGACGAGGTACTGGCGGAAGTAAAGCTGTGAGGACGGGGCGTGAGTCGTGCTTGGGTAGCTCAGTTGGTAGAGAACTTGCCCGCGACAGGCAAAGGTCCCGAGTTCGAGTCTCGGTCCGGCACACAGTTCTAATATGCCGGGAAGTTTCGGTGTACACGATAATTGTTTAGTGAACACTGAAATGGCGATAGCGGCTTCACTGGGCAAGTTTCTATACCTGTGAAGCGTAAGTAGAAGCCCTATGAAGATACTCTCAGGAAGTATGGACTTGAACTTATTAGTCATCTTCGCAACCACTTGACAACTTGTCCCAGATTTCCAAATATTTTAGGGCTGCAGCTCCGTATGTGCTATTTTGTAAGCTAACACCTTAACATCATGTAGCTAGAAGGATGTACAAGGGCTAGTAAGCTACTTCTAAATAAGTTTTTGTCTACATGACACGTTGTGAAAGTTGTTCTTGAAAGTTGATTGGTGTGTGCAAGACATTAACTGTAACATTTGAGCTGGGCGTGGTGGCCAAGCGGTTAAAGGCGCTACAGTCTGGAACCGCGCGACCGCTACGGTCGCAGGTTCGAATCCTGCCTCGGGCATGGATGTGTGTGATCTCCTTAGGTTAGTTAGGTTTAAGTAGTTCTAACTTCTAGGGGACTGATGACCTTAGAAGTTAAGTCCCATAGTGCTCAGAGCTATTTGAACCATTTTGTAACATTTGACATGCGTATGTGTGGGGAAGTGTCTCTAATCACCTAATGTGAAATAAAATTTTTAAATGTGACGCACGCACTTCACCAATACTATGCAAGTAATTTAATCAAAAATATTACTACGTAAGATGGCCCTGATGTCTGGGAGTACCACCTGGCGAAGTAGGACTGAACACTTGGAAGTATTTTCATGTGAAGCAACGCCGAGTGTCTTGCGTGTTGTTGATTATGAATCAGATAATCCAACATCCAGTCCCCAAGTGGAGAAAATTTTGTCTCGGCCAGGAAATGAATCTAGGCTCGCAGCATGGCAGTCACTCATCTCAGGGGGCGGACACCTGTTTACTGTACTTTTGGCATAATATTGCAGAGATTTGATAATGAACTTCGCCCGAAACTGCCTAGTAATGTAACTAATATGTACGCTGCAATAAAGAAAGACAACTTGTAGGGAAGCACCCTACTCACGCCATCTGCTTTCCATTGTGTGCTAGCCTAGTCCGCTGTAACGAATGTTGCACAATACCTTAAAAATAAAGTAAATAATCTGAAAAGTTCATAGCATGTCAGGAATGATGCTAAAGTGATAATGTGTTAAGATTCAGTTTGGTAAATTTAACAGTATTTGAAATTTGGACGATTTACGTAAAAATCGTCGGCGCAACATGAAGGAACTACAGACTTCAAAATTTATATTCGGATTCCTTTTTAATTTTAATTTAACGGAAACAGCATACTGGATCATACAAAGTAATATTTTGGTTGAAATTCATGATTTTCTGTTTTTGTGTCCTAAAAGTTCGTAAGCATGGTGGATTAAGTAAGTGATTAGATAAAGCTAGGATGTTTAGATTTAGATAGAATGGAGATATGCTATAGTAACAAAGATGTGAGACGTTTCAAAAAGGTAGGTATAAAACTATAGCTGTAGCGTCTCTCCAAAGGGCAAATTCAAAGCTCATCTATTGTGTGCAGTACAACTAAAATAATTCTTTCGCCAAAATTATTTAACATAGCCACATCAGAATTTTATTACATATACTTCCCTCTGTGCTGATTGTACAATTAAATCGCGAGCTTCATTGGCCTTCAGCAAATGAAGCAATTAATTATTTAGTAACTTGAAGTGGTGTTTTGATAGCCAAGCGGCTAGTCAGTAAGGCAAGTGTTGTCGGCTGCTCCTTCAGCGGTTCGCATCGCGGCTATATAAATAAGAGTGTGCGAACTAGAGCAAGGCCCCAGTTCTCTTCTAGATTCGTATCAGTGCGCACTCCGTGTCGCAAGCCGCGTCGCGTCTGTGCAGTTGCAAAGAACAGCCTTGGATGCCGTATTACGTAACTCGGTATGCATGTAACAATGAGTTCACATTAGGGTAAAGTGTTAATAACGGAACGACTCCAGTGATTAATTCTCAGTTTGTGTATGTCGTATTTTCACGTGTCGCCGCAGGATAGACTTTCTACCATTAGTCAGCGTGGCATTTGTTGAGTATTAACATCAAATTTTGGCGAGAATTCACTTTGAACAGTTACATCGGTATTGGTTATTGAACAGTTTCGTTATCTAGGGATAATAGGATCCACACAATAGACTCTGAACAGCTCTGATAGTACAATAGCTGATGTTGGTAATCATTTGTTTGGAATTTTACGCTATATCGTTTTCAGAATGTAGTTCAAAATTTTCAAATGTGTGTGAAATCTTACAGGACTTAACTGCTAAGGTCATAAGTCCCTAAGCTGACACACTACTTAACCTAAATTATCCTAAGGGCAAACACACACACACATGCCCGAGGGAGGAGTCGAACCTCCGCCTTGACCAGCAGCACAGTCCATGACTGCAGCACTTCAGACCGCTCGGCTAATCCCGCGTGGCAGAATATAGTGAAAATTGTTATAGTAAACTGCATGTTCTATGAATCCCAGACATGATCCAAAACTGTCAGAGTAATGAACTTCAATAACTAACTACTTTTGTTCTCCATCAGAGTGGGCACAGTGAAATCTAATTACAGGCATCACGTTGTTGCTAATCGCGTTCTGGTTGCCAACATTGTAGTTAGAGAGCCTGTGTTGAGAACGGCAACAAATAACAACAACATATAATAACTAAAAATTTTCCACCCGCCGCCCTACAAATTGACTGCCTAAAGTGGTTAAATTATTGTTTTCATTAAGAGCTAATTAACTGTATACTTTTATTATTTTGTTTAGTCTTAGTGGCAACTTAATAAAAGCTGTTACTCTTTTGTTCCTTTTATAAGAATAATCATTTGTAATTATGAATGTTTAGAATAAAGACAAATTAGACGCTAAATTAGTCGAAAATTCTTTGGAAAAAATTACTTTTTGTGTTTCTGAATATCATCCAAATTGGGTTTAGCTTTCTCTTTGCAAGTCCTACATAAACTACTTTCTACAGTTTATCTTAGTGTCTAAGTTCTTGCAGAACAACTGAAAATGCGGGCTCGTGAAATGACGCATCGGTTCCCGCAAACAGCCTCGTGGTACAGCTCGTTTTGAGCACTTGATACACGTATTTGTGACCGCGGCCGTCGACGCTAGTCGATACGCGGTTTAACCCGATAGACGCACTCTGGCAGTAACAGTACATCGATCTACGCATCCAGTCAAGAGAGGACGGCGCAACCCAACACCTATAGAGATGTTTTACGTGCTTTGTGGGAAGCGGAGCGCTAGTGGCCGCTCTTTGACGAGAGCTGCACGGGCAGTACTGGCGGGCCGTGTGGTCTGTGCCGGAGTGCTGCGTGCGGCGGGGGCTGCCACCACAGTGCCACCTGCGGCCCTGTCCCTCCCCAGTACGGAATGGCGCCGGCCTAACCGCAGAACGGCGGCCTGCATTCGGATCGCCTCTCGCAGCCTTCGTGCAGCGCATTGCCAAACGCAGGGCCTGTATCCCAGCGAAACGAACATCCACATGTCCGATAGCGTGAACTTTTTGTGTGAAGTCACTTAAACTTTTCCAGATAAACCAAACGTTATTAAAATTCTATATCTTTATTCTTCATGTCTACGTATCAGTTTCTCAACACAGTCACCCTGGTGGACGACTTATTTCTCCGAATGAGAGACCAATGGACTCAACAAGTCGTTGGAGGTCCCCTGCAGAAGTGCTGAGCCATGATACCTCTGTAGCAGCCCAGAACTGTGAAACTGTTGCCAGCGCAGGATTTTGCGCACGAAATTACTTCTCAATTTTGCCCCATAAATGTTCGTCAGGTTTCATGTCGGGCATACGTGCTGGCCAAAACATTCTCTCTAATTGTCCAGAATCTTCTTCAAACCAATTATGATCAATTGTGTCCCAGTGACATGGTGCAATGTTACCCATACCAAATCATCGTTCAGTGGCTGCAGATGGTCTCCAGGTAGCTGAACCCGACCATTTCCAGCCAATGATAATTTTACTTGCGCCAGCGGACCCCTAAATTGCATGTAAACACAGCCCACACCATTATGGAGCCACCAACAGTTCACACAGTGCCTTGTTGACAAGTTGGGTGCATGACTCCATGGGGTCTACGGTACACTCGAACCCTACCATCAGCTTTCCCAATGGAAATCTGGACTGATCTGACCACGCCACGGTTTTCCACCTGTCTGGGATCTAACCGGTATGATTAAGGGTCCAGAAGATGCGCTGCAAGCAATATCATACTGTTAGCAAACCCACTCTCGTCGGTAATGTGCTACCATAACCTATTAAGCCAAGCTTCGCCGCACTGCCCTAACGGATACACAACGATTTATGTGGTTATTTAACCCAGTATTTCTTGTCTGTTAGCACTGACAACTGTTGACAATGTGGACCTGGGAATACTGAATTCACTAAAGAGTTCCGGAATTGAATGTTCGATACCTCTAACTCCAACCACAATTCCGTGTTCAAAGTCTGTTAATTCCCGTCGTGCGGCAATAATCACGCTGGAAGCTTTTTGACATGAATCAACTGAGCACAAATGTCAGCTCCGCCAATGCACTGCCCTTTTATAGCCATCTGTATATGAGCATATCGCTATTCCATGGCTTTCGTCGCCTGTAGAACGTTCGATTTTTCTTACGGAGTCACAACCTCACCTCTGCTTGCGTAACTTCCCCACTATGAATGTGAAGTCCTCGAAGTTCTTCCTTAAGTTCTGGACACACGCGAAATTCGCGTGGGGGACTGGACGGAGGATGATCGATGACACTGAAATGAAGGCGTCGAATTGTTGTATATGTCGTGGCACACGTGTGAGCTCTGACATTTTTACGCTGAAGGAGAGTGTGGTCCATGTGTGGACGAACTCTGCGAATTCCGAACTAGATTCCAGCACTGTCTGTCTCACAGAGCGACGTACATACGTTACTCATAGTTATGGTACACGCTACATTTCTGAGCGGCCGCAAATACACTACTGCACCTTAAAATTGCTACACCAAGACGAAATGCAGGTGATAAACGGCTATTCATTGGACGAATATGTTATACTAGAACTAGAAATGACATGTGAATACATTTTCACGCAATTTGGGTACATAGATCCTGATAAATCAGTACCCAGAACAACCACCTCTGGCCGTAACAACGGCCTTGATACACCTGGGCATTGAGTCAAACAGAGCTTGGATGGCATGTACAGGTACAGCTACCCATGCTGCTTCAACACGATACCACAGTCCATCAAGAGTAGTGACTGGCGTATTGTGACTAGCCAGTTCCTCGGCCACCATTGACCAGACGTTTTCAATTGGTGAGACTGGAGAATGTGCTGGCCTGGGCAGCAGTCGAACATTTTCTGTATCCAGAAAGGCCCGTACAGGACCGGCAACATGCGGTCGTGCATTATCCTGCTGAAATGTAGGGTTTCGCAGGGATCAAATGAAGGGTAGAGCCACGGGTCGTAACACATCTGAAATGTAATGTCCACTGTTCAAAGCGCCGTCAATGCGAACAAGAGGTGAACGAGACGTGTAACCAACCCATCACGCCGGGTGATACGCCAGTAAGGCAATGACGAAAACACGCTTCCAATGTGCGTTCACCGCGATGTTGCCAAACACGAATGCGACCATCATGATGCTGTAAACAGAACCTGGATTCATCCGAAAAAATAACGCATTGCTATTCGTGCACCCAGGTTTGTCGTTGAATACACCATCGCAGGCGCTCCTGTCTGTGAAGCAGCGTCAAGAGTAACCGCGGCCGTGGTCTCCGAGCTGATAGACCATGCTGCTGCAAACGACGTCGAACTGTTCGTGCAGATGGTTGTTGTCTTGCAAACGTCCCCATCTGTTGACTTCGTGATCGAGTAGTGGCTGCACGATCCGTTACAACTATGCGGATAAGATGCCTGCCATCTCGACTGCTAGTGATACGAGACCGTTGGAATCCAGCACGACGTTCCGTATTACCCTCCTGAAGCCACCGACTCCATATTCTGCTAACAGTCATTGGATTTCAACCAACGAGTGCAGCAATGTCGCGATACGATAAACGGCAATCGCGATAGGCTACAATCCGACCTTTATCAAAGTCGGAAACGTGATGGTACACATTTTTCCACCTTACACGAGGCATCACAACAACATTTCACCAGGCAACGCCGGTCAACTGCTGTTTGTGTATGAGAAATCGGTTGGAAACATTCCTCATGTCAGCACGTTGTAGTTGTCGCCACCGGTGCCAACCTTGAGTGAATGCTCTGAAAAGCTCACCATTTGCATATCACAGCATCCTCTTCCTGTCAGTTAAATGTCGCGTCTGTAGCACGTCATCTTCGTGGTGTAGCAATTTTAATGGCCAGTAATGTATGTAGACATGAAGAATAACGGTGTCGAATGTTAATAAGTTTGTTGTAATTGAAAAACCCTTAACAGCTTTCACATACAAAATTCGGAAGCGTTACTTTTCAGCACGACCTTGCATGAGTTCAAAAACAAACGGAACAAGTTTAAATTTTCAAGCGAACTTACTATGCGTATCGGGAAAGCCACATTCTTATGAGTGCTTGGTGGATAATGGTAGAACACCCTTACAGTTAATAAGCATAAATGGGTGTGACATGAGGTCGTTATTAGTCATACGAGCACTAGTAACCTAATTAGTTCTGGACTGCTTTGAAATCATTCACAGTTGCTCAGTTGGCAAATTACAAGCATTTGAAATCAATACAAGAGAAAAATTACGATATAAAACTATTTTTCACTGCCTCACTAATTTTTTGGAGTCGATGGCTTTCTATTCGTTGCAGTCAATAATACACTCCTGGAAATGGAAAAAAGAACACATTGACACCGGTGTGTCAGACCCACCATACTTGCTCCGGACACTGTGAGAGGGCTGTACAAGCAATCATCACACGCACGGCACAGCGGACACACCAGGAACCGCGGTGTTGGCCGTCGAATGGCGCTAGCTGCGCAGCATTTATGCACCGCCGCCGTCAGTGTCAACCAGTTTGCCGTGGCATACGGAGCTCCATCGCAGTCTTTAACACTGGTAGCATGCCGCGACAGCGTGGACGTGAACCGTATGTGCAGTTGACGGACTTTGAGCGAGGGCGTATAGTGGGCATGCGGGAGGCCGGGTGGACGTACCGCCGAATTGCTCAACACGTGGGGCGTGAGGTCTCCACAGTACATCGATGTTGTCGCCAGTGGTCGGCGGAAGGTGCACGTGCCCGTCGACCTGGGACCAGACCGCAGCGACGCACGGATGCACGCCAAGACCGAAGGATCCTACGCAGTGCCGTAGGGGACCGCACCGCCACTTCCCAGCAAATTAGGGACACTGTTGCTCCTGGGGTATCGGCGAGGACCATTCGCAACCGTCTCCATGAAGCTGGGCTACGGTCCCGCACACCGTTAGGCCGTCTTCCGCTCACGCCCCAAAATCGTGCAGCCCGCCTCCAGTGGTGTCGCGACAGGCGTGAATGGAGGGACGAATGGAGACGTGTCGTCTTCAGCGATGAGAGTCGCTTCTGCCTTGGTGCCAATGATGGTCGTATGCGTGCTTGGCGCCGTGCAGGTGAGCGCCACAATCAGGACTGCATACGACCGAGGCACACAGGGCCAACACCCGGCATCATGGTGTGGGGAGCGATCTCCTACACTGGCCGTACACCACTGGTGATCGTCGAGGGGACACTGAATAGTGCACGGTACATCCAAACCGTCATCGAACCCATCGTTCTACCATTCCTAGACCGGCAAGGGAACGTGCTGTTCCAACAGGACAATGCACGTCCGCATGTATCCCGTGCCACCCAACGTGTTCTAGAAGGTGTAAGTCAACTACCCTGGCCAGCAAGATCTCCGGATCTGTCCCCCATTGAACATGTTTGGGACTGGATGAAGCGTCGTCTCACGCGGTCTGCACGTCCAGCACGAACGCTGGTCCAACTGAGGCGCCAGGTGGAAATGGCATGGCAAGCCGTTCCACAGGACTACATCCAGCATCTCTACGATCGTCTCCATGGGAGAATAGCAGCCTGCATTGCTGCGAAGGGTGGATGTACACTGTACTAGTGCCGACACTGTGCATGCTCTGTTGCCTGTGTCTATGTGCCTGTGGTTCTGTCAGTGTGATCATGTGATGTATCTGACCCCAGGAATGTGTCAATAAAGTTTCCCCTTCCTGGGACAATGAATTCACGGTGTTCTTATTTCAATTTCCAGGAGTGTAGATACAAGTAATGTGTACTCTACAGCTCTTTCGTACTCACACTGAACGAATGGTACAGCTGAGGCAGCTGGCTGTTTTTTATCCGTTGATCGGAGTTTCTGGCATACAAGAATGCCGTAAATAGAAGGCCACAGCTCCATTCACCCATTCCGCAGTAGACGCAGAGCCTGTTGCTGCCCACACACTCTGACTCACGATAACTCTGGATTACAAGATTGACAGTCAGTCATCGGCATCAGAAAGTTCACTGCAAACCGTTCCTATTCGGAACGTGTTGCGTTAGTTCCCAGGTAAAATTATTTGAAGAGTAAGAAACTGATGGAACTCAAAGCTGAAGAAGGCTGTTTTGCGGAATCAGTCATTCAATCTACTGTTATGTATTTATTCGTTATTTTGTGTTCATTATGAGTCAGGATTATTGGAACAAGTAACAAGCAATGAAAGAAAAACAATAAAATTAGGCCACCATTTTTGTCCCCTACATCGCGCCATAGAACGATAAAATAATAGAGTAAATCAGATTTTAGCATTGTCAGCCATCCAAATCAGAAGATACCTTTCGTTCATGCTTCACAAGTTTCACAGATCTTTGTGTGATAAACTGACGCTACATCGTTCATCTTCAGCAAGGTAGTGTACAAGGTATCACAGATAGCAGTAACCAGAAAATTCCATATACTTCGTGTGTTTATTTACATACACGAGGGTATGGCGCTGAATTTTTCCTCCTCTGTTTCCTTTCCACCTGTTAGAGACTTCTAATTTGTTGTCATCTACACATATCGTCGCCAGGGAGCCGTGAAACAAATAGCAGTCTTTCTTACAACTTCATTAGAATAATGTGTGTGAATTCCTAAGGGACCAAACTGCTCACGTCATCAGCCCCTGGACTTACACACTACTTAAACTATCCTATGCTAAGAACAACACACGCAACCGTGCCCGAGGGAGGTGTCGAACCTCCGGCGGGAAGGGCAGCGCAGTTCGTGACATGGCGCCTCAAACCGCACGGCCACTCCGCGCGGCGCAACTTCGTTAGCAATTGTGATGCAGACATCAATTCTTCTTTGTAAATGTATTCTATCTTTCGCCGCCGTCGTAGCAGATCTCGACGAGATAAATTTAGCATCATTTCGTATATCTGATGATAAATCATGGAGTAAAAATGTATTGAATGTAGGCGTTTTAGCTTTGTTCTTGTTGGTGTTGAATGGTCTCGCACCGGAATTTAACGACACTTCCACCACCGCCTCTCTGGCACCGGGACTGGGGATATGTCTTCAGTTTTTTGTTGCCCTTCAGACCGAATGTTCTTCCACACAAGGCACTTACAGTTCCATGCCCCCTCACCACCCCCCTCTTATCACCCATACTTTCACCCATGTCAGTTTCCCCTACATCAATGCGAGATGCTTATAATAGTTTCCACAACGAAACATTATTTCGCAATCTGGCTGAAAATCCGAAGAGATTCTGGTCATATGTAAAGTATGCAGGCGGCAACACACCATCAATGCCTTCTCTGCGCGACAGCAAGGGAAATACTATCGACAAGATTGCAGCGAAAGCAAAGTTACTAGACACAACTTTTTGAAATTCCTTCACCAAAAAAGACGAAGTAAATATTCCAAAACTCGATCCAAGAACAGCTGCCAACACGCGTAAGTTCAAAGTAGATATCCTCGAAGGAGTGAAGCAACTTAAATCACTTAATAAAGCAAATCTTCTGGTCCAGTCTGTGTATACAAATTAGGTTCCTTTCCGAGTATGCTGAAGCAATATCTCTATGTTTAACTATCATATACAACCACTCGCTCGACGAAAGGTCCGTACCCAAAGACTGGAGTTGTAAAGGTCACACCTGTATTGAGGAAACTTAGTAGGAGTAATTCACTTAATTACATGCCCATACCATTAATGTCGATACACATCAGGAAGCCCTTTAATCGTCGGTCGTCGTTGGGCGTCGATGATGTCGTCATTTGGCTCAAGGAGTATTTTCATCTGTGGGAGCCTCATCTTTATAGATAATCGACTAGACTGGTTTTACTGAAGTCGGCGGGTAGATGGTTGGCCGGTACTTCAGTACGGCACATTACGGAGCGATCTCGTCCTGGGTAAGGGCGATGGACTTAATCCTACAGGTCGACTATATTTGTCTACAGTTCAGCGATGTGAATGGAATTGTTGAGATGGGTGGTTGACGTCTCGTATAGTAATAGAAAACTCGCTTTCTTTCTTTGCAGTTGCGTACAACGTGTGTGGTTTATCCACAGTGGAAAAACTACGGCACCTTGTCCTCTGTCCTACAGAAGTATGTTCTTCTACACAGTATTATAATTTGCGTCTGGGTTGGTTACACCTTTATTGCTCAAGTACTGGGATCTCTTTCAACGGCTGTGCTATAATTCCGAGTTGGCCGAGACCATTCTTTACGGAATGTTTGGCTGTAGGTGGAGATTGGTGCCAAAGGTGCATACACCTTATTTTCTATTGAAATATTTGGTCACGTTCATAGCTGCTGTCTCTTGTCGACTCTGTCCGACACTTTCGGCTGCCGTATACTGCTGTATCTCTTCTCTAACTGTATGGCGCATCAGTAAAGCGAACTCATGGTTGTCCTCCACATTTGCCGATAGGACCTGATTCGGCAGTCTTTCACACCTCCTTTGTCCGACTGTAGTGTTGCATTTCCCCTATGAGCTATCAAAAAATGCTTCAAATGGCTCTGAGCACTATGGGACTTAACTGCTGAGGTCATCAGTCCCCTAGAACTTAGAACTACTTAAACCTAACTAACCTAAGGACATCACACACATCCATGCCCGAGGCAGGATTCGAACCTGCGACCGTAGCGGTCGCGCGGTTCCAGACTGTATCGCCTAGAACCGCTCGGCCACACTGGCTGGCTAATGAGCTGTCACAACTTGATGAATTTATCGACAGTTATGACACCATTTACAAGATTAATTTTGTACATGTCTTCTGTAATTCCTTTAATTAAGTATTAGATTTAGTAAAGTTTTTGTTTCACGATGTTCCATAGGCTTAAAACATTATGCTTGTGAAACTGTGTCGTTTCCCCATGACGTTGGGCCCTGTTGACTGTCGCGAAACGTTTCTTTCACTTTGCCCTGGAATTTGTACTAAGTACTGGATTTCTGTTCGTTGTTCACGAATCACTACTGCATTACGCCACCCAAGTACAAGTACACATTTGCGAAAGCATTAATCCCATCATGTGGGACCGAGCGAGGTGGCGCAGTGGTTAGCAGACTGTACTCGCATTCGGGAGGACGACGGTTTAATCCCGCGTCCGCCCATCCTGATTTAGGTTTTCGTGATTTCCGTAAATCACTCAAGGGAAATGCAGGGACAGTTCCTCTGAAAGTGCGCGGCCGACTTCCTCCCCCGTCCTTCCCTGATCCGACAGGACCGATAGCTTCGCAGTTTGGTCTCTTCCTACAAACAACCCAACACAACCATCATGTGGTGACTCTGTCAAAACACTTCATCCATTTCTTCGGGCCTTGACCAGCGTCTCTGGAAAATACTGATGAATGACTGACGTGCTGCTGACGAACTGCTGTTATGTAATACATCTGTCTCCATAACAACTGCGAGTGTTCCTGTTCCTGTCCGTATAGGTCACGGCCTCTACGTTTCCGAATCGGAGTCATGCTGATGTAGGGGTTTCGCGGCAGCCGGCTTCTCTGGAAAACAGTGTCACCTCGTAACCAAAGTCCACAGCCGAGACCAGAGAAATACAACACTTAGCACTGAAAGAAGATGTATTGCGAATACCAACGTACAGCGAGAGAAGAGCTTACATTCTTTATGGGGAGTGCAGTTATTTATACAAACATAGAATATTGTAGAGCATAGAAACGTAAGAGTCTTCAAAAGAAAATAATTCTTGGGGGCTGGGATTGAGCTGACGATCTGCCATACATCAATTTCTGACACTAAATGTTACGCTACACTGTTTGGACAACAGTTCACGCCAGTATGGAAGTTTCTTGTGGTAGTTATGGCACAATGATACATTTTAGAATTCGAGCCAGGGACAAATCATTGGTAAGAGGATAGGTCAAACACTTTGGGCCCAAGTAAATTAAACTATATTGATGAAAGGACATACACCAATACTGGATCATGTGATTTACAATACTTAGGAGGATCGTACATTGATCCACCCGGAAAACCGCGCCTGCTAAAGTCCCGCTTCCCGGATGGGAAGGTGCGCTGCCCCAGAACGAATCTATTCGACGGATTAACTACAAGCCTCGGTTTTGCAGCCAGCCTTGATGTGGTTTTTAGGAGGTATTCCATTTCCCATTATGTGAATAACGGCCTAGTACCCAAGTTACACGATTTGCAAACACCTAATCAATTCCATGAATAGCCCCATTTGCTGGCAGCTGGATTACTCTGGGGGATAAGGCGGCAACCCACAGGAAGGGCTTCTGGCCACCCCTTAGATTAACTACACTAAATCTGTTGAACCATGCCGACCCCGCGCCGATGCTGGACAAAGTCACGAGAAAATGAAGGATGAGAGTACGTTGCCCGAAGGTGACGATAGGAAGCGCAGCGTTGACGCCGAACTTCACATGATTTTTAAAATCAGCGTTTGTATTGCTCACACATGACTATTCTCCCAAAGTCTTCCATTTCTTCCAACGGTACCCTTTTTACCTCCCCTGCGCAGAGGGTCTTCCCTCCTGCCTATTTTACCGTATCGTTACAAGTCTATCGGCTCTTTGGAACACTGGGCACCCGCCTGACCCCTAACACCCGTCAACCGTGGGGGGAGGGTAACATTTAATACGAACATCCCCCTCCCTTTTTATTGCAGAGAAGGTACACGCACGTCCTTCGCAAAGTCGAAGAAGGGCCTTTCCATAAGGTCATGTTTTAGAATTCCGTACCTCAATCGGTAAAAACGAAACCCTTGTAGCATCACTTAGTCAATAAATTCTCTTCTCCTAGCCAAAAAGTGAAATATAAATAAAAGTTTCATTTTACCCGTTATGGTTAGTGAACACCCCAGCAGTTTTCGCAAATTACAAGTACACTCTAGTAAATATCGGGCATGGCCTTGGCGCAGTGGATACACCGGTTCCCGTGAGATTACTGAAGTTAAGCGCTGTCGGGCGTGGCCGGCACTTGGATGGGTGACCATCCAGCCGCCATGCCATGTTGCCATTTTTCGGGGTGCACTCAGCCTCTTGATGCCAATTGAGGAGCTACTCGACCGAATAGTAGCGGCTCCGGTCAAAGAAAACTATCATAACGACCGGGAGAGCGGTGTACTGACCACACACCCCTCCTATCCGCATCCTGAACTGGGGATGACACGGCGGTCGGATGGTCCCGATGGGCCACTTGTGGCCTGAAGACGGAGTGCTAGTAAATACCGCAATCAGCCACAAGTTCTTTACAAATTATTTTCTTCTACTTTACTATTTTCGGGTCTGGGCTGTCATCAGACAGTAGCGTTGATTTCTTGGCATGTTTTTCATTTTTGTCCTAAATTATAACAAAGTTTTTGCGATTATGCAGCAGACTTCGAGGTCAGGGCAGCCATATCCTGGATATATCATTTTGAAAAGAGGAGACCACATCAGCTTTAAGTTCTTTATTTACAGGTGCAGGTGCAATCTGTACAAACAGGTAGTCAAAGATTCATGTAAGGTAGGAAGAGAACGTAATTAAATGAAAAAGTATATAGGGCATGTACAAAAAAAAATCAAGCAATGTTCCCATATTCGGTTCGAAAAAAAAAAGGAATGGGATGACCTAGCGTTCACAGTCAGCAAATTTTCGCTAAGCAGCGAATAAGAAAATAAAATCACATAGAACGCTTACGTGATACTCAGAAGGATGAAAACCAATAAGAAGAAATTCCTAATAAGGCATATCAGGAACGCAAAATGCTATTAAATTCCACCCTCCATGAATAACAGTATCTGGTGACCTACCGGTATACCCAAATGCTGACTTGGTCCTCAAAGCGCAGACCGCATAGGATCACGTACATAATAATGTAAAAATTACGTAGCTAACAATCACCCAATTTTCTAAAAGTTATTAAAAAGCATATTCGTAAAATACCAGCTATGCAGTCTGGAATTACTGACAACGATTCACTGTAGTTAATCCCCCCAAGAAGTATCCAGCATAAAACTGTTTAAAGACATAGCACGCAAGTGACATGAAGGAAATAACGGGACTGAACATCATCTCGTACCTAAACAACTCAGTCGGCACAAAGCAATGCATTGCGGGGAAAATGGCAGGAGGCGAAACTAATAACTGTAAGCTCGTGCGTGGGATTGTGTACTAAACAGGCGGCGGGAGCCCGAGATAGCGACATAGATCGGGGTCATGGGGAGTGCGTATGCTTATTCGCGAATAACTAGACCAGTAGAATGATGGCTGAGCTGATTGGAAGACTGGGTAATCCCTTACCACAGGTGTAAAAAGCGTAATTTCATAAAAAATTATTTGAGTACGGGTGCTGTAAAAGGTAGACCATGGAAGAGCAGCGCGTTAATCGCTGCAAAACGAATTCAAGACAGCAACTACTCAAATGTTATAAGCCGTGACATGTGATACAATTTACGAAAATGGCTAGTAATAGCCGGGATATAGACTAGCGTAATGCACTGTACAGGAATCCTTCTTGATTTAAATGTCAGTAAAAACCATGAAACATCAACAACACAAGTTATTTGAAAATACCACAAAGCGAGGCCAAGACAAACATACATACATACATACATAAATTAGCCGAATCAAGGTCATTTAAAGAGTTGTATGAAAGTCAATAAACAATTTTTTACCCTTCGAAACAGGATGATACAGGATAACAAAAAACATAATGCAACATGAAAACACAGGACTCGTCTCACCATGGACGTAAGCAGTCACTAGACACTGTTTCAGTCGCAATTCGTTACACAGTAAAGTTCCATTCGTTTTTAATTCTATTGTGAAATTTATTTATGGCGTCAGAACTGCAAAAATTACAATATACTGTTAGTTTGATTGTTTTTAGTTCTTGTACTTTATCTTCAATGTCCAAGATTATATTCCGTTCTGTTGAGCATTGCCCTATAAAATGCCTTTTATGTTGCTCAGGGTAATAAGATGAGCTGTTGATTGTGACATTGTTGCAGTGGTTTTTCAGTATATTTTTGGTGAAATAGTGGAAGAAATTGATCAGTTTGCAATAGAGTTTAACAAACAGTGACAAGACATAAAATTTACTGTCGACCATGAAACTGATAATGGCATACATTTCTTCGATGTATAAATTAGTAAATACAATGGTAATCATAAATTTGAAATATATAGAAAGCACACTACAACTGATGGCACCATTAACAGCTCATCTTGTCACCCAGAGCAATATAAAGTGGCATTTTATAGGGCAATGCTCAACAAAATGGAAAAAATCCCATTGGGCACTGAAGATAAGCATAGCATGCACTGGGAAGGTGTAAGATCAGATTTCAATCTTATTCCGTGCTAAAAATATCAAAATCAGTTTTTCCAAAAACAATACAAGCAAAGACAAAGTTTTATAACTTAGGTTTAAGGTATTTATAAATTGATTGTCCTGCGTGCTACAAATTTTAAATGGCCAACCTGGGAAGCATTCAATATCAAGAACTCATGGACACCCTCAGACTCAACAAATTAAATAAATCATCATTGGCTGCTCACTTGTGCAAACACGGAATCACAGATTTGAGCATCAAAGGAAACTTCCAAATATAACAGTTTGGCGAAAAAGGAGAAGAAAAAAATTTATTACAACATTTAGAGAAACACAAACACACTTATAATAAACTGAAATCCATCCATAATGATCAACTAGCATTAAGAAACCAAATGTAACTTCAACATTTCATACAGTTTTTATAATTTGATAAGGAAGAAATAATAGTGCATTAACTGGGGGAATATTCTTCACTGGCCATTACCAGCAACTTGCAAACCTAAATAATTAAATGTGTAGCTTCGGTATGGTCTGTACTACAAAGAAATATCTTTGCAGAACCTCAGAGCTTCGCCATATCTGAATACATGTCATGTTCTTTAGCACATCAAGTCAGCAGCCTATGTAAACAGATGTATCTATCATATTGTATTTAGTTTAGGTCATGGATCAGAATGGATCGAAAAGGAGAATCAGACTTATCTCTTATAACATGGAAAGCAGAGATTTACATGAAGTAAGTACAGTGTAAAGCTTTTACTACAGATATGGAATATTATGTTTTTTTTTCGTTCTATTACACAAAATTAAAACATGTTATAAACTACTGAAGCACAAAAACTCTGTTATACTTTAAGAAGAAAGTGTTAACCTTGCCAATCAGTAAAACAATATATCATAGCCACATACATTCAATGCTAATTTGTAGTCGTAAAGATAAGATTGCACCTTTAATTCTGTCTCGGATTTAAACTTCCTAAAATCCACGCCATCTATTGGTTCTTTCGGGTAGTGTGAAAGTGATAGGGAAGCCTATTGGTTCTTTGGTGCATTATGACGTCAATCAGGTAAACATGCAACTACTAAGCCGAGCAGATTCTTAAAACTTGATGTCATAATATATTTTTTTTTTCGTAATCTCATTTTGATGAAATAAAGCCTATAAGTTGCGCCTATGAAAAACCCATGAAGATTTGTCTATTAGTTTGGGAGATTAGTGTATTCAAACACACATACAGGCCGGCACGACGATTTAACGGTTTTATTGTTAGTATATGTTAGGAGTCCATGGGAAAAAATAATTCAACCTTAAAAAAATACTTGGGGATCATCTTAAGCAATTCTTTTTTCCATTGGTGAGAGATGGAACTGTAATTGGTGCTAGAATTACAGCCATTGGACGGAAGGAATGTTGTGGATTGGCAATAGGGCCAACCCACTAATGTAAGAGGAAGCCGAAAGGCACGCGTTTTAGCTCACGCAGGCTGGCGTGAGGTCTGGAACAGGACAAGGAATTTTAGACTAGAAAAAAAAAGGATGTAGCTGGTGGAATACTTAACTTTAATCCATTAATGTTGAACGTAGCTCTTGTCTGTACATTATTTACAATATCAATAGCAACTGATAATGGCGCCTTGCTAGGTCGAAGCAAATGACGTAGCTGAAGACTATGCTAACTATCGACTCGGCAAATGAGAGCGTATTTTGTCAGTGAACCATCGCTAGCAAAGTCGGCTGTACAACTGAGGCGAGTGCTAGGAAGTCTCTCTAGACCTGCCGTGTGGCGGCGCTCGGTCTGCAATCTCTGATAGTGGCGACACACGGGTCCGACGTATACTAACGGACCGCGGCCGATTTAAAGGCTACCACCTAGCAAGTGTGGTGTCTGGCGGTGACACCACAAGGAACCCATCGAAATCAATTATGAGATTATGTGACTCAAGAAACCAAGTATCCTGATCGTGTGGGGACTCACTGAAATCAGTTCCAGAAACGAATAGTAAACTAAAGTATACGACTTCATTTGTCAGAATTTTGAATGCCTAAAGTGAAAATTATTAATGCACAACTAAATTTGCAAGTGTAAATTAAATTTTTAACAGTAAGATCAGCTGCTCATAAGAAAATATTTTGATTTTGATCGAAAACGTAAAATATAATCAAATTAATTGCTGCTTAATTGAAAAACAACGGGAAAATTTAATTTTTTCTGTAACAGCGCGATCTACCGCGGATGTAAAAATCTTTTATAATCCGTAGATATTATTGTCGTAGGAATCGAGTGATCAGCAAAAGGCGGGAGGGGTGGGAGGCGAGGTTCCCGTTTGAGAATAAAAATTTGACCCACACTCGGTGGGTGGGATAGTCAGAGGCGGCCGGGAAGACAAATGTCCTTGGAAATATTAAATTATCACCTGGAACATTGTTTTGTACGTTGCATGTTTTGAAGATATTTAGTGGTTCCAGATTAAAACTAACTAACTTTAAAACCTCCGAAAATCAATTGAGGCGCTGACTGTTAACAAACTCTGCATGTGAACGAAACCCACTGCTACTGACAAACGATACACTTATCGCTTGGCTCTTTGGGAATTTGCATCATACCACTGTAAATGACGGAACAATGCATTTCCGCTGGCCACTTCATTCAGCTGTTTTGCATGCTGTTGAGCTCCAATCCATCTGTTTTGAAGCAGCGATGCAATTTCGTGCCATTGTATTTTTTAGCCGGGTGTCGTTCTAAAACAGCTTCCGAGCCACGAGCTTTATTCCCTCGACACGTGTAACACGACACTATCTGAGTGAAGTATCGGTAACAGGGGGCAACTGTCACACGAGATACACACCATAGCAAGTCGCACGGTGATGTATCGGCTGAATTTACGGCTTAACCAAATAACCGAAGCGCAGGTTTATTTTTGTTATTTTCCGTACTGTCGACATCTGTGTCACTGACAAAGCAGTTTGTCATCTTCCGGTAGCGAGGTCATTTTTCATCGTTTTAGCTTAACAACTTCGTAAAGATGCTGGGGAAAATTAACTACAGAGAAAGAATAATGTCTCTTAGTGTGTTGCACTGTTCGCCGTCCTATTTATGGTAGCTTAGTGTTTCGTAGTCGGACATCGGACGGATACTGCAGGAATTGCTATGGTATTGGTAATACCAATGTGAATTAGATCTTCAGTGGCACGAATTGAAACGATTTCCTTCGGAATTGCAGGATCACAGACAACCAGACGCAGAGGTTGGTGGTAGATGCAATACTTTTCGGATGTCTTCCAGAGCTAAAAATTGTCTCATCACTGTTATGCAGACATGAGTTAGTTCTGTTGAATCATTATAAGTAGTTTTTCCCTGTTTAATATAAAAAATTATATACTGAAAGATAAGTTTGTATAGAATGGTTTAACCATCAGATTTCTCCACATGTGTTTGGTGGCACCTATCTTTACCTGAAATTAGTTTTTTCTTTGTAGGACTGTCTTGAGAATAAAAAGAACTGGCTCTTGAGCCATAGCTGCATTTAAATAGTTCCTGGATCTTCAAATGGCGAATTGTGCCCGTTTTATCTAGGGTTTCGCAACTAATACACAGAGAACAATTATTTTCTGAGTCAATTGTGAAATATTCTAAAATTCACGAATTTCTATTCCCTGCCATCAGTAAGAACTAAAAGTATTGATTGTAGTACATTTTCCTACAAACGAACGATATCAAATAAACTGGCCAAAATTTCCTGGCGTGTTATTCGGCTTTGCAGGCCCACCAGTCTGGACGTATGATATTCGCTGTGAATTCTGGCCACATCTGTTTAGGTCACTTCTGTTACTCAATTATCACGAGTAAGCGTTGTACACTACACTTACTTCTTTTGATTATTCTGTGCGTAACGCCAAAACACAAGGTGTTTGGTTACTGTTCTGTTCTTGAACTGTTTGCAACAAATATGGATTAGTCAAAACATTCAAGTGAACTGTAAATGGAAGCTTAAACTGGATAAAGCCGGTGGCGTGTGCATTTCAGACAGAGCTGGTGTGAAGGAGTGCAGACGCGATGCCATCTGATACCAGGAAAATCCACGCATTTTTTTTTTTTTTTTTTTTTTTTTTTTTTTTTCAGGAAGTGATGGACAGGATACCTTGAGACCGCTCTGGGCAGAACTGCAGGAGACTATTACGATGACTTCCACATTCCGTGGATTATATGCAAAATGCAGACGCATATAAAAATAGTTGTGCACACGAGATATCTGCGTGTGCGACAACAAAAGTTTGTTGTAGGTTATAGTTAATTTCTTTTCTCCTTATTCGATAATGGTCGATGTTAGTTGCCTTAGCATTTATTTATAAGGAATTCTCGTGAGTACAAATTTGAGGCCACTGTATTCCAACATGGCTATGTCAGTCTTACTGTGGCTCAATTTAATTACTGAATACCGTAGATAGTTCTCGGATCAGTTTCACTACTGAATGTTCAGTCTGTAGAAAACTGAATATAGCCACGGGGTGCAGTATCTTTGTGAATCCGTTTTGTCATTTTGAAACACCTTTCGTTTGTCCACTGAACGTCTGAATCAGAACACCGACAAAAATTGATTCTTATGTCTCCACAACGGATAACCGAGTGTTTGAATTGCGTCACGCTGCTACACTGACTGGAGTGTACACACACGCTGATGATTTAACGTTCGTTCAAGACGTATGTATCACCAGCAGTTCACAGTATTTGGCATTATTTACTGGAGTAAGTGCAGACTTCTTTTGCGACAACGATTGCCGCTCGCTTCAGCGGCGTGCCACCACTGGTTAGTGAAACACACTTTCGTATTACCATAGACTGCGACACAGTTACTTTGCACGGCCACCTGCCACCATTTCACTTTTTATTCATGTCAAACAGTCTTAGCTGCCCATAACACACTTATTTGTCGATATGGAAACAAACAAATATAGTCTCTCCTCCACGCCTTAGTTTCATAAGCATATACACCTTGATCACGAGTAGTTGACTATTATTTAGACACGAGTTCTTCTGATGCTCTCACATTGTGTTAAAAATCATGCATTTACAACTTTCTTCCTCTGTGTGCGGAGGTCATCTGCCTAACCGAAGTATTATTATTTCTTGCTTCAGTTCTCCTCAAACGGAAATACAGTTTAGTACACATAGTGTCCTCGTCAGTTGTACCTAGCAGGATAGTATCATTCATTCATTCAGTGAAAAGTGAAGCAATAAACTGACGGTACGCGAACGAAATTATTACAAGCATTAGTATGCACATATTTACGTGCTCATGGGAGTAAGAGATAGTCCAATCATCGAAACTTTGTACTTGTCTTAACATCATAATAAGAAATATAGTCGAGGTATATCAAGCATCATGTTAAATTTTCTTGCTCCTTAACATCAACTGACAAATTCCTTATTACGAACTTTATATACGGGACTGAAGATAAGATTACTCAGTCAGCGTATTTCTATAACATAATAGACCTCCAGGTACACATAACTTTTCATTTGTAGGTGTCTGTGTTAATTTCATGCTATATAATACTACACTTACATCTTCTAAGTAGAGCACAGCTCACTCGCAGTAATTATAATGACTAAAGTGTGTTTGCACACTTGATTACATTACCAGCACAAATGATTTATTGTCAAGGTTCATTACAAATGCTTTCGCAGCTTTAATTTATTAATATGAGATTTACTCAAAATATTAGAAAAATAATCCTTATATCATTACAAGATCGCATTATATTAATTATATTACATCCATTGTACTTGGTTCTGTATTCTTATCATTATGTGCTGAAAAGCTTTCTTTGCTCTGTATCGTAAAAATGGAATATATTCGAAAAAGTGCTGTAAATGAGCAATACATCATGTTTTATGATCGAGACTTCAGACTAGAAAGTTCATATTAATTCTATGAGTTGCCGCAGTTAAGCTTAGATCCGAATAGGCGTTTGTTATCGCATTACTGATTCATTCAGACATCTGAGCTGCTAATATTTGTATTTTTGCTGTATAGGTAGATAACCTTACCTGTTCTTCATGAGGCAGTACATGTATTGTTATGAGCTCATTTCATAAAAATCCTTTCACAACTGTTTACATGTCCATTAGTTAAATGCCGTTCCTTATGGAAGGTCGATCCAGTCGTCCCTTCCAGTATTACATACTCTCAACCAACCTGCACGTAGATACTTATTAGGGCCCTGTCGCCTGACTCTGATTCCCTTCTACTAACTTATCCTATAAATTACGGTGGTCGTATACGCATCTTCACTTACCACAACGAATGTAATAACAGCAACTAGCCACAAACGTTCGCTAATTACTGACAGAATAGTATTAAGGTCCATTTAGTAGATCATACATAAAGCATCTCAAAGCCAGCATAGGACGTTATTCACTTCGTGTGTTCACTTTTATTTTGCCCTAGTTCAGCTTAATTTGAAAGCATTCACTGGTTACTAACTGAGCAAGTAATGAATACGGCCTCAAATATAGTGCTGCAATTTCGAAGCCTGTTGCTCGTTCACTTTATACATTTGTACTTGATGGATGTATTTCTTAAGGTCGCTGTGTGAACCGAGTCATTTAATCTGATTGGTAATGAGGTACGCCGACAAATAACTGTCACCATGTGGAATTAATTTGCCCCCACCAATTGTGATGGATCGATGTGTGTGTAATGCGTCATAGCACGTGTAATATGTCGTGTTCAGTGTATTTTGTCATCAACTGGAGGACGATAACCATTTCGGTCTCCGTCAGTCTTGTTTTACTGATACAAGGCAGGCTGCGCTCTGTGATGCGTTTGTAACGTAGTGGACGCGTCATCGCTTGCGTCACCGAATTGCGCCAAGTGAACTTCACATGCAGCTGCGAGAAATAACTATCACCGCAACTGTTATTGTACTTTTGGTCATTGTTATTATCGATGCTTGCCACATGAAGATGAGCTTTCGGAGCTGTTCGTGTATGAGTAGTGTTTTGTCTAGCAAAATAACACGAAAAGATGGTTCTGCTCCCGCACTCTTACTCGTATGTTTTTGTGACGACGGATTACTACAGTACATTTAATCAATATAAGTATTTTTATGGTTGGTGGACTAAGACAAACATCAAAAGTCCGAGGTACGTAAATTGCCTGGGATGTGCCACTCCAATTTTTTTTTTTTTTTTTTTTTTTTTTTTTTTTTACTGCGTTTAATGCTTTTTCTGCTTGATGCAATTGATTGTCAAGCTGATATTGAACAGCCACTTGCTACTGAGGCGAGTATTGTGTCAAGATCTGTCGTATTTCACCTAATTCATGTCTAACGGCTTGTATTTAAGTGTTTTGTTGAGTATACACATCAGTAATGGTTTGCTGCATGGCTTTCTTTGATTATGATTCTAATGTTTCTGTAATTAGTTCGTCCTCCTTCTCAAAAATTCACCTAATTTTCTTTTATGATCAGTGGAGAGACCCTGTACGCCAGTTATTACCTGTTGAAGGATGGATTTCAAAGTCTCTTGTTCTAGCTACAAAGTACTAGAGTTTTCAGTCAATTTCTCTACAGATTCAGGAACATCTCTAATTGTGGTTTTCGGGTGTTAAATCTAGTTAATTACGATTCCTAGACCGGCTCTAGGCTCGTTGTTCACATGACTTGCAACCTCATTGTTTAGCCGCTCACTCTGATTTCTGATCTGTTCATTAGTATGTGCGGTCTGACTAGACAAACGTTTAGTTGCCGTTTCATACTCAGAGTGGCTACATTACTATCAGTACTCTCTTACCTTTCATTCATAGTACCTATTGTTTAATTCTTGTAACATTAAAATAACAAGATCTTGTTCCGTAGTAACAGGTACAGCATAGTCTTGTCTATAGCCGGTGACGTAATTTCACTTGTCGCAGCTATTGTATTATTTAAATTTTCAGTGGCGAATACCGTACTAGACTCAGTTTCTGGATGTGAAGAAGCCATGACACTGCCCTGCCTTTCTTTAATACCATACAAACGTGCATTAAGTTTGTCGAGTCTATTGCATACTGTAATTTAGCTAACAGTTTACAGATGGTATTTGTGCGCGACTCAGCACTATAAAATATTTCTTTGGAAAACAAATGCTAATAGCTACTACAAGCTGTGTGCGCCTAATTATGATTACACGCCATATTGTGGTC
Source organism: Schistocerca americana (assembly GCF_021461395.2). Lineage (NCBI taxonomy): Eukaryota > Metazoa > Arthropoda > Insecta > Orthoptera > Acrididae > Schistocerca > Schistocerca americana. The sequence goes on from NC_060120.1 coordinate 49,883,953, forward strand.
TTCTTTACAATGTGTGGAGCAATTAAATAATAATTACAAAATTTTCATATAATTAATTCTTTCCATCTACAAACCTCAAATAACACATTTTTCTGCTACCAAAGCCGGCACTAGTACTACGATTGAATGGGTGATGTATTGTCTCACTTAGTGTTGTAGTAGCAAAAAATTACGTTCTAATTTCTGCTTGTTTTATGCCCTTTTTCTTTGTTTATTAGGTTTAAATGAACAGTGTTCCCTTTTTAAAACTGACTCTGCACACTTTCAGAATTCACAGATCGGATTAACACTGCTCGTACTTATCGTTGGCATACATGAAGAAAGCCGGCCGCAGTGGCCGTGCGGTTCTAGGCGCTCCAGTCCGGAGCCGCTGCTGTTTCTACGGTCGCAGGTTCGAATCCTGCCTCGGGCATGGGTGTATGTGATGTCCTTAGGTTAGTTAGGTTTAAGCAGTTCTAAGTTCTAGGGGACTGATGACCACAGCAGTTGAGTCCCATAGTACTGAGAGCCATACATGAAGAAACAAAAGGACAATCGCGATACACAGATCTGGCGAGCCGGGGTGCCAGAGCATAAAATGGAAATCGCCACTTCGCGTTTTTGGAACCACTCCATCGCACTCTTGGCCTTATGACATGACACATTATCTTGTTGAAAAATGCCACTGCCGTCGGCAAACACCATCGTCATGAAGGGGTATATGTTTTCTCCCACCAGCGTAAGATACTCTTTTGCCGTCATGGTGCCTTGCACGAGCTCCATGGACCAATGGACGGCTACGTGACTGTTCCCCAAAGCATAATGAAGCCACCGCCCGCTTGTCTCCATCCCGCAGTACAGGTGTCAAGGAGCTGTTACCCTAGAAGACGATGGATTTGCACCCTCTCATCGGCATGATGAACGAGGTACCGGGATTCATCAGACCGTGCAACGCTCTGCCACTGAGCCAACGTCCAGTGCCGATGGTCACGTGCCCATTTCAGTCGTAGTCGCCGACGTCGTGGTGTGAACATTGACAAGAATGGATTGTCGGCTGTGTAGGCCCATCGTTAAGAGTGTTCGATGCACTGTGTGTTCAGGCACACTTTTACTCTACCCAGCATTAGCTTCTGATGTTATTTTCACCACAGTTCGCTGCATGTCCTGCTTTACTAAACTGCCCAGCCTACGACGTCAGACTTCTATAATGAGAGGTGCACGCCCAATGCCACGACGTCTGGAGGTGGCTTCACTTTGGTTTCGCCACGTGTTGAAGACACTCACAACAGCACTTCTCGGATACCCGACTTGTCTTGCAGTTTCCCAAATGTTCGTGTCGACCCTCCTGACCAGCACAACCTGCCCTCGGTCACACTGAGACAGATCGCGCGCCTACCCCATGCAGCACTTTCACTGATACTACATGCACCGTACGTGAGTCTGACCAGCAATCATCCCTCTCCATGTGACACTAATATCGCGTGGACGGGTTTATGTCAATAGTAGGTCGGCAGTCTTAACGTTGTGGCTGATCAGAGTGTACCGCTGGCATTAGGTTTAACATCTATCTGTTGAAGCCTTACCCGGGCGAAACGAGTATAAATAAATTACAAATCTGCTACCTACGACGTTTTCTCCTTCCCCATGAACCATGGACCTTGCCGTTGGTGGGTAGGCTTGCGTGCCTCAACGATACAGATAGCCGTACCGTAGGTGCAACCACAACGGAGGGGTATCTGTTGAGAGGCCAGACAAACGTCGGGTTCCTGAAGAGCGGCACCAGCCTTTTCAGTAGTTGCAGGGGCAACAGTCTGGATGATTGACTGAACTGGCCTTGCAACATTAACCAAAACGGCCTTGCTGTGCTGGTACTGCGAACGGCTGAAAGCAAAGGGAAACTACGGCCGTAATTTTTCCCGAGGGCTTGCAGCTTTACTGTATGGATAAATGATGACGGCGTCCACTTGGGTTAAATATTCACGAGGTAAAATAGTCCCCCATTCGGATCTCCGGGCGGGGACTACTCAAAAGGACGTCGTTATCAGGAGAAAGAAAACTGGCGTTCTAGGGAACGGAGCGTGGAATGTCAGATCCCTTAACCGGGCAGGTAGATTTGAAAATTTAAAAAGGGAAATGGATAGGTTAAAGTTAGATATAGTGGGAATTAGTGAAGTTCGGTGGCAGGAGGAACAAGACTTTTGGTCAGGTGAATACAGAGTTATAAACACAAAATCAAATAGGGGTAATGCAGGAGTAGATTTAATAATGAATAAAAACAGGAGTGCGGGTAAGCTACTACAAACAACATAGTGAACGCATTATTGTGGCCAAGGTAGACATGAAGCCCATGCCTACTACAATAGTACAAGTTTATATGCCAACTAGCTCTACAGATGACGAAGAAATCGAAGAAATGTATGATGAGATAAAAGAAATTATTCAGGTAGTGAAGGGAGACGAAAATTTAATAGTCATGGGTGACTGGAATTCGAGAGTAGGAAAAGGGAGAGAAGGAAACATAGTAGGTGAATATGGATTGGGGCTAAGAAATGAAAGAGGAAGCCGCCTGGTAGAGTTTTGCACAGAGCATAACTTAATCACAGCTAACACTTGCTTCACGAATCATGAAAGAAGGTTGTATACATGGACGAATCCTGGAGATACTAGAAGGTATCAGATAGATTATATAATGGTAAGACAGAGATTTAGGAACAAGGTTTTAAATTGTAAGACATTTCCAGGGCAGATGTGGACTCTGACCACAATCTATTGGTTATGAACTGTAGATTAAAACTGAAGAAACTGCAAAACGGTGGGAATTTAAGGAGATGGGACCTGGATAAACTGAAAGAACCTTAACTTGTACAGAGTTTCAGGGAGAGCATAAGGGAACAATTGACAGGAATTGGGGAAAGAAGTACAGTAGAAGAAGAATGGGTAGCTCTGAGGGATGAAGAAGTCAAGGGAGCCGAGGATCAAGTATGTAAAAAGACGAGGGCTACTAGAACTCCTTGGGTAACAGAAGAAATATTGAACTTAATTGACGAAAGGAGAAAATATAAAAATGCTGTAAATGAAGCAGGCAAAAAGGAATACAGACGTCTCAAAAATGAGATCGACAGGAAGTGCAAAGTGGCTAAGCAGGGATGGCTAGAGGACAAATGTAAGGATGTAGAGGCTTATCTCACTAGGGGTAAGGTAGATACTGCCTATAGGAAAATTAAAGAGATCTTTGGAGAAAAGAGAACCATTTGTATGAATATCAAGAGCTCAGATGGAAAACCAGTTCTAAGCAAAGAAGGGAAAGTAGAAAGGTGGAAGGTGTATATAGAGGGTCTATACAAGGGCTATGTACTTGAAAACAGTATTATGGAAATGGAAGAGGATGTAGATGAAGATGAAATGGGAGATACGATACTGCGTGAAGAGTTTGACAGAGCACTGAAAGACCTGAGTCGAAACAAGGCCCCGGGAGTAGACAACATTCCATTAGAACTACTGACGGCCTTGGGAGAGCCAGTCCTGACAAAACTCTACCATCTGGAGAGCAAGATGTATGAGACAGGCGAAATACCCTCAGACTTCAAGAAGAATATAATAATTCCAATCCCAAAGAAAGCAGGTGTTGACAGATGTGAAAATTACCGAACTATCAGTTTAATAAGTCACTGCTGCAAAATACTAATGCGAATTCTTTACAGACGAATGGAAAAACTAGCGGGTGCCGACATCGAAGAAGATCAGTTTGTATTTCATAGAAATATAGGAACACATGAGGCAATACTGATCTTACGACTTATCTTAGAAGAAAGATTAAGGAAAGGCAAACCTACGTTTCTAGCGTTTGTAGACTTAGAGAAATCTTTTGACAATGTTGACTGGAATACTCTCTTCCAAATTCTAAAGGTGGCAGGGTTAAAATACAGGGAACGAAAGGGTATTTACAATTTGTACAGAAACCAGATTGCAGTTATAAGAGTCGAGCGGCATGAAAGGGAAGCAGTGGTTGGGAAGGGAGTGAGACAGGATTGTAGCCTCTCTCCTATGTTTTTCAATCTGTATATTGAGCAAGCAGTGAAGGAAACAAAAGAAAAATTCGGAGTAGGTATTAAAATCCATAAAGAAGAAATAAAAACTTTGAGGTTCGCCGATGACATTGTAATTCTATCAGAGACAGAAAATTACTTGGAAGAGCTGTTGAACGGAATGGACAGTGTCATGAAAGGAGGATATAAGATGAACATCAAGAAAAGCATAACGAGCATAATGGAATGTAGTCGAATTAAGTCGGGTGATGCTGTGGGAATTAGATTACGAAATGAGGCACTTAAAGTAGTAAAGGAGTTTTGCTATTTGGGGATCAAAACAGCTGATGATGCTCGAAGTAGAGAAGATATAAAATGTAGACTGGCAATGGCAAGGAAAGCGTTTCTGAAGAACAGAAATTTGTTAACATCGAATATATATTTAAGTGTCAGGAAGTCGCTTCTGAAAGTATTTGTATGGAGTGTAGCAATGATTGGAAGTGAAACATGGACGATATATAGTTTGGACAAGAAGAGAATAGAAGCTTTCGAAATGTGGTGCTACAGAAGAATCTGAAGATTAGATGGGTAGATCACATAACTAATCGTGAAGTATTGAATAGAATTGGGGAGAAGAGGAGTATATGGCACAACTTGACAAAAAGGAGGGACCGGTTAGTAGGACATGTTCTGAGGCATCAAGGGATCACAAATTTAGCATTGGAGGGCAGCGTGGAGGGTAAAAATCGTAGAGGGAGACCAAGTGATGAATACACTAAGCAGATTCAGGAGGATGTAGGTTGCAGTAAGTACTGGGAGATGAAGAAGCTTGCACAGGATTGAGTAGCATGGAGAGCTGCATCGAACCAGTCTCAGGACTGAAGACCACAACAACACCAACACGACGTTTTTTACAATCAATTTCAAATAAAAGCTTTCAGCATTTTTCAGAATGCCCTCGTAACAATGTATACAGGGGTGTCCATTGATAATGACCGGGCCAAATAACCCACGAAGTATGCGTCAAACGAAAAAACTATAAAAAAAAAAACTCGTCTAGCTTGAAGGGGGAAACCAGATGGCGCTATGGCTGGCCCGCTAGATAGCGCTGCCATAGGTCAAATTGATATCAACTGAGTTTTCTCAAATAGGGACCCCCATTTTTTTATTATATATTCGTGTAGCACGTAAAGAAATATGAATGTTTTAGTTGGACCACTTTTTTCGCTTTGTGATAGATGGCCCTGTAATAGTTACAAACGTATAAGTACGTGCTATCACGAACATTCCGCCAGTAGGGACGGTATTTGCTTCGTGATACATTACCCGTGTTAAAATGGACCGTTTACCAATTGCGGAAATGGTCGATATCGTGTTGATGTATGACTACTGTGACCAATATGCCCAACGGGTGTGTGTTATGTATGCTGCTCGGTATCCTGGACATCATCCAGATGTCCGGACCGTTCATCGTATAGTTACGTTATTTAAGGAAACAGGAAGTGTCAGCCACATGTGAAATGTCAACCACGACTTGCAACAAATGATGATGCCCAAGTAGGTGTTTCAGCTACTGTCGCGGCTAATCCGCACATCAGTAGCAGACAAGTTGCGCGAAAGTCGGGAATCTCAAAAACGTCATTCCTGAGAATGCTACATCAGCATCGATTGCACCCGTACCGTATCTCTATGCACAAGGAATTGCATGGCGACGACTTTGAATTTCGTGTACAGTTCTGCCACTGGGTACAAGAGAAATTACGGGACGATGACAGATCTTTTGCACGCGTTCTATTTAGCGACGAAGCGTCATACACCAACAGTGGTGACGTAAACCGGCATAATATACACTATTGGGCAACGGAAAATCCACGATGGCTGCTACAAGTGGAACATCAGCAGCCTTGCCGGGTTAATGTATGGTGCGGCATTACGGGAGGAAAGATAACTGACCTCCATTTTATCGATGGCAATCTGAGTGGTGCAATGTATACTGATTTCCTACATAATGTTCCACCGATGGTACTAAAAAACGGTTGTGAAATCTTATGGGACTTAACTGCTAAGGTCATCAGTCCCTAAGCTTACACACTACTTAACATAAATTATCCTAAGGACAAACACACACACCCATGCCCGAGGGAGGACTCGAACCTCCACCGGGACCAGCCGCACAGTCCATGACCGCAGCGCCCTAGACCGAGGTTACTACAAGATTTTTCACTGCATGGCAGAATGGCGGTGTACTTCCAACATGATGGACGTCCAGCACATAGCTCGAGTGCGGTTGAAGCGGTACTGAATAGCATGTTTCATCTCAGGTGGATTGGTCGTCGAAACATGGCCCGCACGTTCACCGGATCTGACGTCCCCGGATTTCTTTCTGTTTGGAAAGTTCAAGGATATTTGCTATCGTGATACACCGAAAACGCCTGACAGGATGCGTCTGCGCATTGTCAATGCATGTGCGAACATTACGGAAGGCGGACTACTCGCTGTTGAGAGGAATGTCGTTATACGTATTGCCAAATGGATTGAGGTTGACGGACATCATTTTCAGTATTTATTCCTTTAATGTGGTATTTACAGGTAATTACGTTGTAACAGCGTGTGTTCTCAGAAATGATAAGTGCAAAAAGGTACATGTATCACATTGGAACAACCGAAATAAAGTGTTCAAACGTACCTACGTTAAGTAGTGTGTAATTTAAAAAACCTACCTGTTACTAACTGTTCGTATGATATTGTGATCCATATGTTTGTGACTATTACAGCGCCATCTATCACAAAGCGAAAAAAATGGTCCAACTAACAGATTCATATTTCTTTACGTACTACACGAATATGTAATAAAAAATGGGGGTTACTTAAAAAAAAACAGTTGATATCCGTGTGACCTATGGCAGCGCCATCTAGCGGGCCAACCATAGCGCCATCTGGTTTACCCCTTCAAGCTAGACAAGTTTTGTTCTTTGTAGTTTTCCGTTTGACGCTCATTTCGTGAGATATTTGGCCAGTCACGATCAATGGACCACCCTGATGCTGTATGTGTCAATATACTTACCTGGTACAGTTTCGTAAGATACGTTTGCTTCTCTTATTTTTAGATTCATTAAACTTCGTATCCATTGCACTTATAATGCAGACGTTTTCGTATAAATGAGCTTCATGGTGGTAGATGAGACGCACATCTAATGTATTCAATCTAGATAACAACAAAGATCAGCTGCACCACACGTAATTATGGTATGGCTATTTCGTAATTTTGCTACCCTGGTTTACTAATAAGTAACTGTCTCCGAATCTGAGAGCTTTTTTATTTATTTATTTACTTATTTATTTTTGAAATATGTACTTCCATTTGTGTCTGTTTTGACTATGGTGCGTCAGATTACATAACGATTGACTAAGGACTAACCTGTTGCAGCTGGTGGACAGTGAATTTCAAACTAGGCCTCCTCCGCAGGTTGGTAGCCGTATTTGTTGTCAGTGGCCCGGTTTCGCGGCGACTTCCCGCAGATTGCCTGACAAATCGCATTTGGCACCTGCGGCTCGCAGATTGCGCTGCAGGGAAGGCGAGCTTAATGTCGCCCGCAGGAAATTCACGGCGCAATCCTGACGTAAACTAGTTCCCGAGGTGACGGGCAAGGCGGCACGCATTTCCGTCCACCAGCGAGACTAAGCCCCCTTTCCTCATATCTCCTGTCACTTCTATTATTAGCTAGTCATGTGTCGTTTCTTACAGGGTGTTTCAAAAATGACCGGTATATTTGTAACGGCAATAAAAACTAAACGAACAGCGATAGAAATACATCGTTTGTTGCAATATGCTTGGGACAACGGTACATTTTCAGGCAGACAAACTTTCGAAATTACAGTAGTTACAATTTTCAACAACAGATGGCGCTGCGGTCTGGGAAACTCTATAGTACGATATTTTCCACATATCCACCATGCGTAGCAATAACATGGCGTAGTCTCTGAATGAAATTATCCGAAACCTTTGACAACGTGTCTGGCGGAATGGCTTCACATGCAGATGAGATGTACTGCTTCAGCTGTTCAATTGTTTCTGGATTCTGGCGGTTCACCTGGTCTTTCAAGTGTCCCCACAGAAAGAAGTCACAGGGGTTCATGTCTGGCGAATAGGGAGGCCAATCCACGCCGCCTCCTGTATGTTTCGGATAGCCCAAAGCAATCACACGATCATCGAAATATTCATTCAGGAAATTAAAGACGTCGGCCGTGCGATGTGGCCGGCCACCATCTTGCATAAACCACGAGGTGTTCGCAGTGTCGTCTAAGGCAGTTTGTACCGCCACAAATTCACGAAGAATGTCCAGATAGCGTGATGCAGTAATCGTTTCGGATCTGAAAAATGGGCCAATGATTCCTTTGGAAGAAATGGCGGCCCAGACCAGTACTTTTTGAGGATGCAGGGACGATGGGACTGCAACACGGGGCTTTTCGGTTCCCCATATGCGCCAGTTCTGTTTATTGACGAAGCCGTCCAGGTAAAAATAAGCTTCGTCAGTAAACCAAATGCTACCCATATGCATATCGCCGTCATAAATCCTGTGCACTATATCGTTAGCGAATGTCTCTCGTGCAGCAATGGTAGCGGCGCTGAGGGGTTGCCGCGTTTGAATTTTGTATGGATAGAGGTGTAAAATCTGGCGCATGAGACGATACGTGGACGTTGGCGTCATTTGGACCGCAGCTGCAATACGGCGAACGGAAACCCGAGGCCGCTGTTGGATCACCTGCTGCACTAGCTGCGCATTGCCCTCTGTGGTTGCCGTACGCGGTCGCCCTACCTTTCCAGCACGTTCATCCGTCACGTTCCCAGTCCGTTGAAATTTTTCAAACAGATCCTTTATTGTATCGCTTTTCGGTCCTTTGGTTACATTAAACCTCCGTTGAAAACTTCGTCTTGTTGCAACAACACTGTGTTCTAGGCGGTGGAATTCCAACACCAGAAAAATCCTCTGTTCTAAGGAATAAACCATGTTGTCTACAGCACACTTGCACGTTGTGAACAGCACACGCTTACAGCAGAAAGACGACGTACAGAATGGCGCACCCACAGACTGCGTTGTCTTCTATATCTTTCACATCACTTGCAGCGCCATCTGCTGTCGAAAATTGTAACTACTGTTATTTCGAAAGTTTGTCCGCCTGAAAATGTACTGTTGTCCCAAGCATATTGCAACAAACGATGTATTTCTATCGCTGCTCGTTTAGTTTTTATTGCCGTTTCAAATATACCGGTCATTTTTGAAACACCCTGTATATGATCTAGTTTCTTAGGATCGATACGACGTAATACACTCCTGGAAATTGAAATAAGAACACCGTGAATTCATTGTCCCACGAAGGGGAAACTTTATTGACACATTCCTGGGGTCAGATACATCACATGATCACACTGACAGAACCACAGGCAAATAGACACAGGCAACAGAGCATGCACAATGTCGGCACTAGTACAGTGTATATCCACCTTTCGCAGCAATGCAGGCTGCTATTCACCCATGGAGACGATCGTAGAGATGCTGGATGTAGTCCTGTGGAACGGCTTGCCATCCGTTTCCACCTGGCGCCTCAGTTGGACCAGCGTTCGTGCTGGACGTGCAGACCGCGTGAGACGACGCTTCATCCAGTCCCAAACATGCTCAATGGGGGACAGATCCGGATATCTTGCTGGCCAGGGTAGTTGACTTACACCTTCTAGAGCACGTTGGGTGGCACGGGATACATGCGGACGTGCATTGTCCTGTTGGAACAGCAAGTTTCCTTGCCGGTCTAGGAATGGTAGAACGATGGGTTCGATGACGGTTTGGATGTACCGTGCACTATTCAGTGACCCCTCGACGATCACCAGTGGTGTACGGCCAGTGTAGGAGATCGCTCCCCACACCATGATGCCGGGTGTTGGCCCTGTGTGCCTCGGTCGTATGCAGTCCTGATTGTGGCGCTCACCTGCACGGCGCCAAACACGCATACGACCATCATTGGCACCAAGGCAGAAGCGACTCTCATCGCTGAAGACAACACGTCTCCATTCGTCCCTCCATTCACGCCTGTCGCGACACCACTGGAGGCGGGCTGTACGATGCTGGGGCGTGAGCGGAAGACGGCCTAACGGTGTGCGGGACCGTAGCCCAGCTTCATGGAGACGGTTGCGAATGGTCCTCGCCGATACCCCAGGAGCAACAGTGTCCCTAATTTGCTGGGAAGTGGCGGTGCGGTCCCCTACGGCACTGCGTAGGATCCTACGGTCTTGGCGTGCATCCGTGCGTCGCTGCGGTCCGGTCCCAGGTCGACGGGCACGTGCACCTTCCGCCGACCACTGGCGACAACATCGATGTACTGTGGAGACCTCACGCCCCACGTGTCGAGCAATTCGGCGGTACGTCCACCCGGCCTCCCGCATGCCCACTATACGCCCTCGCTCAAAGTCCGTCAACTGCACATACGGTTCACGTCCACGCTGTCGCGGCTTGCTACCAGTGTTAAAGACTGCGATGGAGCTCCGTATGCCACGGCAAACTGGCTGACACTGACGGCGGCGGTGCACAAATGCTGCGCAGCTAGCGCCATTCGACGGCTAACACCGCGGTTCCTGGTGTGTCCGCTGTGCCGTGCGTGTGATCATTGCTTGTACATACAGCCCTCTCGCAGTGTCCGGAGCAAGTATGGTGGGTCTGACAAACCGGTGTCAATGTGTTCTTTTTTCCATTTCCAGGAGTGTATCTAAAGCTGCCCTATCATCTCTGCCACAGTAGTCAGATTACGGGAGGAATACCCTTCTCATATTGCTTTTTTCTTTCCTTTCTGTGTCACTGTTGAACACTCCGAATAACAATACAAAATCATCGTGTATCAGATGGTTCCTTCTTAAGGGGAGAAGCACCTTCTGTCTCTGCCCTGATTAGTTTACCCTTCTAATTGTTGTTTTGCTCAAGAAGTATAAACAACACAACACAGAATTTTTTTCAAATACATACATACAATTTGCTGAAAGAAGATATTTTTTCATAAGAACAATATATTTGAATTGTAATTCTGAAATGCTCTAACAATGATTGTTACATGACGAAATTTCTGAAAACCATTAAGTTTGTTGTGTCCTTTATAATATACCTAAAAGGCCAAAAAATATCTCTTCCGGCACATGTACTAAATTAGCTGGCTATTGGAATTTCATAGCTCTAGGATGAATGGCTGCAAGAATAAAGATACATTAGGCTACAAAAAACAGAAGTTACGGAAACGGAGTTTAAAGTTTTATTGCTCTTAGAGTAACTTTAATACAATCCTTCTATGCGTTTTAAAAACGAACTTATAGCTTCTGTGAATATGTTATTCTCCAATATAACATTTGTACCACTTGTTTTAGTGTGTTCTACATCAGCACCATATGCGGAAGCCTAGAAAACATTTCGTCCTAAAAGAACTGTGAGTAACGGCATTCACAAAAGGATTAGCATTACTTAAACCCTTGTTAGTAGATAAATCAATATCAGCTTCTTGTGTATTTATAATGCTTGTATTCACCATTACCTTTCTTCCAAGACCTCTAGACCTTATGTTAATAATTCTGTTGGACGGTCACGGGATTTCGTAGCGACCAAACAAAAAACACATCTTTTACGTTATTACTACTGGATACAGCTGAATTCAAGACATTTAACAGTATAGCCAATAGGTTCAAGCTCAAATTTACTGAATAAATTACTTAGGCTTATGAATTCATAGGTCATAGTAAAAATCATAGCAAGAGAAGTCTCACACCAATAAGGGAAACACAAGAGCGTCTATGGTAGTAAATTTAATCTCATTGCTAATTGTTGGATAAATACTGCTGGGCATGTCTCACTGAGCAAGCTGACAATCAAACTGACATTTAAAACATTTAAATAATCATTTGTCTACAATACTTTTATATTTGCATATACTCCAAACTATCGTAATTACCAATAAATAAATTTTATATTTTCATCAAACTTTCCGCTTTCAAAGTTACACCATTACACTACCCATTATTCAATAATGTTTAGTATTTCATGTTCGTTTTTGTTTAATCGCCCATCCTGAATGTATTTCCAACTTCTGTTTTCATCTTCTACATTCCAGACTAAAACTGAGTAATAGCTTCTGTAATCAATATAAAATTATGTGATGTAATTGCAAGGAAACGTACCTCGGCTAGTTTTGATGTAGGTGGTGTTGCAGTTTATTTCATTCCTACGACGTAGAAATATTAGGAGTGATTTACACTATGTGACCCGCTGCGAATTCCTTTCCTGTCCCAACCTTCTCATTTAAGAATAGCGATTGCAAGCTACGTCCTCAGTTATTTGCTGAATATATCCCTGCGTCAGTTTCCTCCACACTTTTACCCTCTACAGCGCTCTCTGGTACCACAGAAGTTATTCTATTATTTCTTAACATATGGCAATTGCAAATGTTAATGCTAAACGTCTCGTTATGGTGAAAATATATGCAAATATTCCTATGAAATTATTACATAGTATTACAATGAAAACTGAAACAAAGGTGGGTGTCATTCCATTAAACGATTTTGCTTCTAATAAGATTCTCTTCCTCTTGTCGATTCTGCAGAACCTCGTCATATCTTGCCAGTCCACCTTATTTTCAATACTCTTCTGTAGCACAACATCTCAAATGCTTCGATTCTCTTCTGTCCCGGTTTTCCCACACTCATTGTTTCACTACCATATAACGCTGTGCTCCAAATGTACATTCTCAGAAATTACTTTCTCAAATGGAGGCCCATGTTTGATACTACTAGAGTTCTCTTGGCCAGGAGTGCCCTTTTTGCCAGTGCTAGTCTGCTTCTAATGTCCTTCTTCCTCCGTCCGTCATGGGTTATTTTTTGCCTAGGTCGCAGATTTCTTTAACTTCAACTACTTAGTGATTACCAATTCTGATGTCAAGTTTCTAGGTACTCTCGTTTTTGATACTTCTCATTGTCTCTGAATCTATATTATGTGCTCATTAGACTCTTCATTCCATTCAGCAGATCCTGTAAGTCTTCTTAACTTTCAGCGATGACGACAATGTCATGAGCGAATCTCATCATTTAAATCCTTTCACCCTGAATTTTAATCCACCTTTCTTTTATTTCCTTCCCTGCTTCTTCGGTGACTGAACAGCAGGAGCAAAAGATATTACTCACTTTATATACCAATGGACGCCAAACTTGTTTGTGCAAGAAGCAGTCCTGATATTTTTGGGGCGGCACCTCAGGTAGCATATATACCAATTTTATTGTTAATTAGTAACCCACACATCTATCTTACGAGTCGTGTAAAGACTATCACGATACATTGGCCCCCATGTGGCTGCTAATCGTTAATCGGCTTCATTTAGAAACTTTTGGGTCGATAGCTGTTTCGAATTTCTGCCACCCTCGGTGATCACAAATCTGTGACACGATAAATACCTGGCTAAGTGTGGTCTTCATTATCCAGTATTAGACACGTTCACAAATGTTTACTGAATGTCATCTAGGCTTTGCCCTGTATTTCCAAACCCTTAATTTAATTTAATATTCCTTGCTGCAAATATTGTCACGTCAAAACTACGATCAAGTCCAGATCCCAAGGTAGGGTCATCAATGAAGTACAGCACTAAAAGCACATCAGTGTATAATAAGAACAAAAGTAGCAAATCACCGAGCAGCTTCTTATGCGAACACCGAATATTCTGGAAAACACAAACATCACCCACGTAAGATATTTCACGAGCCTTCCAGAAATTAACTAACAAATAATTACTGGTGACTTTCATGTAGGGTCTCCAGCCGGAACAAGATGTCATCTTGAAACAGTACTTCGGAGGCCTACCAAGACGCCATCTTCAGGTGAGTGACTCGTTGGAACAGAAATCAAACCGCAGCGGCGCTTCCTTGATACACTGCCTGTAGGTCCTACGCGCGTGCATAAATGTAACTGCCCTCTAGTGCAAAGCTCGACAACGCACGGATGGTGAAAGCTCTCGGAAACGATAAATCGGTATATCAGGCTGTTTGACACCTTTAGATGACCAACAAGAAGCTACCCGAGTTCGAGTCTCGAACGGGCACACAGTTTGAATCTGCCAGGAAGTTTCATATCAGCGCACACTCCGCTGCAGAGTGAAAATCTCATTCTGGAAACATCCCCCAGGCTGTGGCTAAGCCATGTCTCCGCTGTATCCTTTCTTTCAGGAGTGCTAGTTCTGCAAGGTTCGCAGGAGAGCTTCTGTAAAGTTTGGAAGGTAGGAGACGAGATACTGGCAGAAGTAAAGCTGTGAGTACCGGGCGTGAGTCGTGCTTCGGTAGCTCAGGTGGTAGAGCACTTGCCCACGAAAGGCAAAGGTCCCGTGTTCGAGTCTCGGTCGGGTACACAGTTTTAATCTGCCAGGAAGTTTCGTCTCAGCGCACACTCCACTGCAGAGTGGAAATCTCATTCTGGAAACATCCCCCAGGCTGTGGCTAAGCCATGTCTCCACTATATCCTTTCTTTCAGGAGTGCTAGTTCTGCAAGTTTGGCTGGAGAGCTTCTGTAGAGTTTGGAAGGTAGGAGACGAGATACTGGCAGAAGTAAAGCTGTGAGTACCGGGCATGAGTCGTGCTTCGGTAGCTCAGATGGTAGAGCACTTGCCCACGAAAGGCAAAGGTCCCGAGTTCGAGTCTCGGTCGGGCACACAGTTTTAATCTGCCAGGAAGTTTCATATCAGCGCACACTCCGCTGCAGAGTGAAAATCTCATTCTGGAAACATCCCCTAGGCTGTGGCTAAGCCATGTCTCCGCTATACCCTTTCTTTCAGGAGTGCTAGTTCTGCAAGGCTCGCAGGAGAGCTTCTGTAAAATTTGGAACGTAGGAGACGAGATACTGGCAGAAGTAAAGCTGTGAGTACCGGGCGTGAGTCGTGCTTCGGTAGCTCCGATGGTAGTGCACTTGCCCATGAAAGGCAAAGGTCCCGAGTTCGAGTCTCGGTCGGGCACACAGTTTTAATCTGCCAGGAAGTTTCATATCAGCGCACACTCCGTTGCAGAGTGAAAATCTCATTCTGGAAACATCCCCCAGGCTGTGGCTAAGCCATGTCTCCGCAATATCCTTTCTTTCAGGAGTGCTAGTTCTGGAAGGTTCACAGCAGAGCTTGTGTAAAGTTTGGAAGGTAGGAGACGACATACTGACAGAAGTAAGGCTGTGAGTACCGGACGTGAGTGGTGCTTCGGTAGCTCAGATGGTAGAGCACTTGCCCGCGAAAGGAAAAGGTCCCGAGTTAAAGTCTCGGTCGGGCACACAGTTTTAATCTGCCAGGAAGTTTCATATCAGCGCACACTCCGCTGCAGAGTGAAAATCTCATTCTGGAAACATCCTCCAGGCTGTGGCTAAGCCATGTCTCCGCTACATCCTTTCTTTCAGGAGTGCTAGTTCTGCAAGGTTTGGGAGGAGAGCTTCTCTAAAGTTTGGAACGTAGGAGACGAGATACTGGCAGAAGTAAAGCTGTGGGTACCGGGCGTGAGTCGTGCTTCGGTAGCTCAGGTGGTAGAGCACTTGCCCACGAAAGGCAAAGGTCCCGTGTTCGAGTCTCGGTCGGGTACACAGTTTTAATCTGACAGGAAGTTTCATATCAGCGCACACTCTGCTGCAGAGTCAAAATCCCATTCTGGAAATAGTATCTCTGTTAATAATATCGTCAGTTATCCGGATTTCAATCTCTTCTTTCACTACGCTGTCCCAATAAGACGCCGCAGCGGCAGCCACTTCGGTCTCATCACACAACATTTTATGTCCTTCAGTAAGATAATATTCCGCATCCCTAGATATTTCTGGCTGAAATGAACACGTCTTGAGAAGGTGCTCCACGCATCGATTGTGGACCGTACGAATTGTTTGTCCACTACAGACTTTGCCGCAATTGCGGGGAATTTTGGTGACGCCGGTCTTCCTCATACCCGAATCATTCTTCACTGAGCCAAGCAGTGCTCTAGTCTTGGCTGGTGGACGGAATACACTTTTAACATCAAATCTCTTTAAAATCTTCCTATTTTTAACATATGCTTCCGGCGAAAAGTAGGAACGCGACCAATCTACTTCTATCCTCCGTTTGTTGCCACAAAGCTCCTACCTGCAGAGCACGACCTGATGGTCTATCTGAACATTACTTTTAAATGATCCAGTACTTGTGTCAAACATCTGCAGCTCGTGGTCGTGCGGTAGCGTTCTCGCTTCCCACGCCCGAGTTCCCGGGTTCGATTCCCGGCGGGGTCAGGGATTTTCTCTGCCTCGTGATGACTGGGTGTTGTGTGCTGTCCTTAGGTTAGTTAGGTTTAAGTAGTTCTAAATTCTAGGGGACTGATGACCCTAGATGTTAAGTCCCATAGTGCTCAGAGCAATTTGAGCCATTTGTGTCAAACAATCTGCATTGACATGGCATAAGCTCTTTTTACCATTGTACACTGGATCCCTTTATGCTGGTACGAGGGATGACAATGAACGCATGGGGACATCGGTCCGTATGAATGGGCATACGATAAACACTGTGTCCTAATGTCTCATCATCCGTCCTTTAGGTAAAGACATTTAAAAACGGAAGTTTTCCATCCTTCTCAACTTCCATCGTGAACTTAATATTGAGACGCCGACAGTTAAAATTATCTGGGATACTGTACAGAGCATCCCTTCCATGTGATCATAATATAAACGTATGGTCGACGTATCTCCTAAAACAGGTTGGTTTTAAGAACACCGTCTTCAGTGCAGTGTCCTCAAAATATTCCATAAACAATTTGGCGGCTATGGGGGATAATGGACTCCCCATCGATGCGTGGTTCACCATCGCCACAAGCGTTTATTTAAGCCAGAAAAATCTGCGGTTGTGGAGCATTGTCTTACTGAAAAACATAAAACGTTATGTGATGAGACGTTAGTGAGTGCCCCTGGATCGCGTTATTGTGACAGTATAGTGAAAGAAGCTAGTGAAATTGGGCTATCTGAAGATGTTACAGAGATGAGGAGTATCCTTTAAGTAAGAGTTGGAATACTGTTTTGTTTGACATTAAAAAACAACGGTCCCTGTGCCGGTCATCAAAAGGCGTCAACAGTGTTTGATATCGACTTATCGTTTCCGTAAACTTTCACCATCGCTGCACTGTCATGCTTTGCGCTAGAGAGCAGCCACGTTCACGCGCGCGCGTTGGACCTGCAGGCCGTGTATCAAGGAACCGCCGCTGCGGTCTTATTTCAGTTCTGGCGTGTTAGTGTGACGGCTTACTCACCTGAAGGAGGTGCCAAGTGGACCGCCGAATTATTGTGTCAAGATGAGTTTATGTTTAAGCTGGAGACCCGATACGAACATTAGTTACTATGCTGGGAAAGGTTACGGAGCAACAATAATTGCTGGTGGTTGGAACTGAACTGGCTACTTGTAGCACAGAAACCATAACACTAACCACTACTAATGATCAGTGTTAACCCAAAACATTACGTCATACTGCGTGTACCAGAGCTCGTAGCAATATGTACCACATTTCTAGATGATCGTCTTTATAATGCACATTCGTGGATCCATGTTTCTTCTATTTGAAATTTTTACAACTTACAGCTATTCGGTACAAGTCGCACACGCCCGTGATTTATCAGTGTGGTAAGACAAACAGTAAAACATTCCCCCTCTCGTACCCTCAAACTCTTTAAAGGCCCCGTTTATTTGTCTTTTGCCTCTGAGTTAAGTGGCTAAATTCACCAATGTTAATTAAAACTGAGTACATATTAAATACCACCATCTCTTTAAGTATTTTTGTTTGTTACTAAACTGGAAAACTACGTGGTTAGAATCTCTTAACGGTTAACTGACGTTCTGGACTTGGCTGTTAGTTGCTAGATTCATATTATTACACTCCTGGAAATTGAAATAAGAACACCGTGAATTCATTGTCCCACGAAGGGGAAACTTTATTGACACATTCCTGGGGTCAGATACATCACATGATCACACTGACAGAACCACAGGCACATAGACACAGGCAACAGAGCATGCACAATGTCGGCACTAGTACAGTGTATATCCACCTTTCGCAGCAATGCAGGCTGCTATTCTCCCATGGAGACGATCGTAGAGATGCTGGATGTAGTCCTGTGGAACGGCTTGCCATGCCATTTCCACCTGGCGCCTCAGTTGGACCAGCGTTCGTGCTGGACGTGCAGACCGCGTGAGACGACGCTTCATCCAGTCCCAAACATGCTCAATGGGGGACAGATCCGGAGATCTTGCTGGCCAGGGTAGTTGACTTACACCTTCTAGAGCACGTTGGGTGGCACGGGATACATGCGGACGTGCATTGTCCTGTTGGAACAGCAAGTTCCCTTGCCGGTCTAGGAATGGTAGAACGATGGGTTCGATGACGGTTTGGATGTACCGTGCACTATTCAGTGTCCCCTCGACGATCACCAGTGGTGTACGGCCAGTGTAGGAGATCGCTCCCCACACCATGATGCCGGGTGTTGGCCCTGTGTGCCTCGGTCATATGCAGTCCTGATTGTGGCGCTCACCTGCACGGCGCCAAACACGCATACGACCATCATTGGCACCAAGGCAGAAGCGACTCTCATCGCTGAAGACAACACGTCTCCATTCGTCCCTCCATTCACGCCTGTCGCGACACCACTGGAGGCGGGCTGCACGATGTTGGGGCGTGAGCGGAATACGGCCTAACGGTGTGCGGGACCGTAGCCCAGCTTCATGGAGACGGTTGCGAATGGTCCTCGCCGATACCCCAGGAGCAACAGTGTCCCTAATTTGCTGGGAAGTGGCGGTGCGGTCCCCTACGGCACTGCGTAGGATCCTACGGTCTTGGCGTGCATCCGTGCGTCGCTGCGGTCCGGTCCCAGGTCGACGGGCACGTGCACCTTCCGCCGACCACTGGGGACAACATCGATGTACTGTGGAGACCTCACGCCCCACGTGTTGAGCAATTCGGCGGTACGTCCACCCGGCCTCCCGCATACCCACTATACGCCCTCGCTCAAAGTCCGTCAACTGCACATACGGTTCACGTCCACGCTGTCACGGCATGCTACCAGTGTTAAAGACTGCGATGGAGCTCCGTATGCCACGGCAAACTGGCTGACACTGACGGCGGCGGTGCACAAATGCTGCGCAGCTAGCGCCATTCCACGGCCAACACCGCGGTTCCTGGTGTGTCCGCTGTGCCGTGCGTGTGATCATTGCTTGTACAGCCCTCTCGCAGTGACCGGAGCAAGTATGGTGGGTCTGACACACCGGTGTCAATGTGTTCTTTTTTCCATTTCCAGGAGTGTATATAATATCGAACCAGGCAGCGCAGTGGTTAGCACACTGGACTCGCATTCGGAAGGACGACGGTTGAAATCCGCGTCTAGCCATCTTGATTCAGGTTTTAAGTGATTTCTCTAAATTGCTTCAGGAAAATCCCAGGATAGTTCCTTTCAAAGAGCACGGCCGATTTCCTTCCCCATCGTTCCTTAATCCAAGCTTGTTCTCTGTCTCTAATGACCTCTTAGTCTGGAGGACATTAAAAAGTAATCTCTTCCTCCTTTTGTTATATAATACGGCTAAGAACAGCAGTCTGCACAAATCTTGATTGAGGCTGGAGTTTGACGACCACTACTATAAAACTGTGCTGTATCCGCGCAGACACTCCGACTGGCCCTCACTGCACGTACACCGGCGTCGCGCAACGTTTTCTACTCCGTGCTCGAGCGTCCCAAGGCCAGTTACGACCGTAACAGTCCTGGGTAGCAAGACAGCAAATAGCAACAAATACGACGCGGCTTATCGATAAGAATCTGCGATGCCGCTACTGCTGTCGTTGGTCACTCTGACTGGCGGCCTTCCAATCAACGTCGAGAGGCGCAGCCAGCACGTGGCTAATTCCCTCCGCACGTCACGTGTTCGGAAATAGTCCGCGCTGAATACCTCAGCCGTGGCTGAACATGGGTGGCTCACGGCCCTCCACGGATAGTAGGTTTGGGGAGGAAAGGGACCACACGACGGGCTCATCAATCCCTTTTTCCACATTCGAACGGGTTGAAAACAATCCCAAAAGGTATCTGGGGAAAAAATGGCTCTGAGCACTATGGGACTTAACTTCTGAGGTCATCAGTCCCCTAGAACTTAGAACTACTTACACCTAACTAACCTAGGGACATCACACACGTCCATGCCCGGGGCAGGATTCGAACCTGCGACCACAGCGGTCGCGCGGTTCCATACTGTAGCGTCTAGAACAGCTCGGCCACTCCGGGCGGCTGTCTGGAAAAGTAAAAGTCGTAAAACTAACGTCGAACAAAACTAAAAGAAAAAAAACGAAAGAAACTAATAAAAAGGGGAAAACGTAGGCTAAAACGAAAAATAGAGGAAGGTATTAAAATAGCAAATGGCCTTGGCTGGCGCACAGCAAAAATAAAAAATCGATGAGCCAGCCACACTGCAACACACTGCAGACACTACAATCTCTAGCATAAAAGACGAGCCGAGAGGAACACTGGTAGGGAAAAGACTAACACCAAGGCGAAAGAAGGGATGAGGAAGAGTTGAAATGGAGGGAGGGAGGAGGCCTTGGAGAGAAGGCCCGACACCCACCCTTAGGTTGTGTTATAAAAACCGCCCTCAAGAATAGAATGTAAAACATCAGTCACTGAGGCATTGTCTCCCAACACCGTTGGCAGTGTGGCGGGAAGGTTAAAAGTAAGCCACAGAGCGGCTAAAATTGGGCAGTCGAACAACATGCGGAAGGCAGTCATGTGGGAACCACAGCGACACCAAACTGGGTCCTCGTGAGAGAGCAGGTGGCTATGAATTAGCCAAGAATGGCCGATACAGAGCAAGCAAAGGACAACGGAGTCCCTGCAAGCAGTTCGCACGGATGGGTGCCACACATTCGTTGTCTAGTTGATATAACATGTAGTTTATCTGGTGTACAGAGGATGCGCCACTCAGTAATCCATATCGCGGAAACCTTACAGCAGAAGACCGATCGGAGATTGGTCTCTGGCTGGCTGATCTCCAGAATTGGTTTGCCGGTAGCCTGTTTGACCAGCCTGAGTTCATTGCCCAGTATCCCGACACATCCTGGAGTCGAAATGAAGGACACTGAACATGCACTGTTTCTGGGGGCATAAAGTGACTCCTGGATGGTCATCACCAAAGGATGGCAAGGGAAGTACTTGTCAAGAGTTTTTAGGCTACCTAAGGAGTCAATAAAGATGACGAAGGACTCACCTGTGCTGGAACAGACATGCTCAAGATCGCGGGAGGTGGCTACCAACTCAGCAGTGAAAACACCGCAGCCATCTGGCAAGGAGGTCTGATCAGTATGGCCCGCGTGAGCCTAAGTCAGGTCAACGTCACCATCGACCATGAGCCATCAAGTGTAGACTATTTCTGAGGCCTGGAACTCGCCGATAATAGGAGAAAATTGTCAGCGGAGAGCCTCAGGTGGAATTGACCTTTCTGAGCGTTGTGGCAGGTCCAGACAGAACTTTGGCCAAGGCATGGACTATGGAGGCGTGCATGAGTGGACCAGCAGGAAAGCTGGGAGAGGGATAATATTGAATGTAGAAGAAGCGACCGGAAACGGACTTCAATTAGATTCCCCAGTCTGGGCTGCAACTGCGGGAGACAGATTGCCATGTTAGGGAAGAGGAGACAGCAATCTGTATGCGAAACTGAGCTATGAATGTGGGTGGTATAATTAGAAAGCAGTTACTATCACCTAATCCGCAATGAATGAACGCCAGCTTCTCTGAGGAGGCTGTTCATTGCGTTGGTTGGGAATGCTCCCATTGCAAGTCCAGCTCCACACTGGTGTATAGGGTCCAGCAGCCGCAACGCTGAGGGCGATGCTGAACCCGTACACCAGGCGCCCACAGTCGAGTTGGGACTGCACAAGGGATTTCTACACCTACAGCAGTGTAGGGCGATCAGCACCCTAGTCGGTGCGGCTCAGGCATCCTTACGCTGACAAAGATGGGGTAGCGAAATTAAGCAGGTGTCGAAAACTAGTCCCAAAATGCGGTAAGTCTCAACTACATTAAGTAGTTGGTCATGGAGGTAAAGTTCAGGATGGGGCCAAAGAGTACGATGGTGACAGAAGTGCCTGACGGAAGTCTAGGCGGCTGAAAACCGAAAGCTGTGATTGAGGGCCGACGACTGCACCTTTCATATGGATCCCTGCAGTCAGTTAGAAGAGGAGTAGAAGGAAATATAAAAATCGTCACCATATAGGAGGGGAGATAGTAAGAACCCCACTGCTAGTACGAGACCATGAATGACAATTAAGAAAAGTGGATGCTGAGGACATAGCCCTGCTGGACCCCATTCTCTCGGGTGTGCGGCGAACTGTGGGAGGCACTGACTGTAACTCTGAAAGTGCTGAGCGTCTTTGTTTTATATGGACATGGGAGTGTAATCGCGCATTATTGATTGTTTTTGTACTAAAATATCTCCTACATTTTATAAACAAACTGGTAGTACGAATTAGCAGAAAGTATTTCTTCTATTTGATGTAAGAGCAGTGGCACATATTAGTTACTTTCTTAGTACGGTTTCGGGTTTGACAGATGTTCTGCCCTAGTTTCAACGAAAATAGTTGATTTCCCTTCCCCTGATTCAATGTCTGTATTTAACATTGAGGTAGGGGTGGGTTGGGTTGTTTTGGGGGAGGAGACCAGACAGCGAGTTCATCGGTCTCATCGAATTAGGGAAGGACGGGGAAGGAAGTCGGCCGTGCCCTTTCAAAGGAATCATCCCGGCATTTGCCAGGAGCGATTTAGGGAAATCACGGAAAACCGAAAGCAGGTTGGCCGGACGCGTGATTGAACCGTCGCCCTCCCGAGTGCGAGTCCAGTGTGCTAGCCACTGCGCCACCTCGCTCGGTAACATTGAGGTATATGCTTGTACTGCTATTTCATATTTTTATTTTATATCTTTCGTCATATCGCACAGTGGTTATGATTATAATTTTTGTTGATGTTTAATATTCCCGAATTCAAACAAATATTTTTCTAACCTTTATCCGTTGTAATTTCTTCATTACCATTTGTGTCAATAAGACGTTTGTTTTATGTCTATTGTAATAAATTGGTTCACAGCCATCAGAAACATGGTGCAACGAATGTAGATCAGCTGATACGCCTTGACGCCACTATACATTTTGTAATGCCACCTGGTGGCAAAAATATCTTCTTGGTCCACACTCTGGAGAATTGTGTCTGCTGTCTACGAAAGTTTGTTTCCCATACAACTTTAAACGCCGTATCTACATACAGTAATCGTTCCTGAGTAGGAGCAGTACTGCTTGTGCCAAGCGATTTCAATCAAGTGAAGTTCTATAGACATCCATTACTGTATTATATAAAATATTTTAGTAGTTGACTTTTTGTCGATATCTGGTGATGGATAAATTCCGAAAGGCGTCGATTGAGAAGTAAAGTCGTTCGCTGCCTGAAATCTGACTTTTACCTTTGCGACGCAGTCAACTTGAATGCAGAACTACTGGTCATTATAATGATGGTCGACTGCTTGCTGCATGACCTTATGTGTGTCTGTATATTGTGTCTGTATATTGTGTATTGTAAGTGGGGACCTACAAACGATGCTTCGTACCGCCGTAGTCCTCAGTGATTCACAACCCCACAACAGGCCACAGCAGACCACCTACCTCTCCGCCGCCCCACACCGAACCCTGGGTTATTGTGCGGTTCGGCCTCCAGTAATATAAAGGAATAATTGGGTGCTGAACTCCTGAACTGGAAGAAACAGGAAGATTTCGGGTTGGCAATACTTTTGTTGATCACTGCCACTATACATACTATTTACAATGGTTGATAATAATAATAACAATAATCATAATAACAACTCAGTGGAGTTCCTTTGGCACTGTAATGGTAATGACAAGGTAACTGTTCTGTTGTCCTGGCAGTTAGTACGTTTTTTATTGTGAAGAGAATATGAAGCAATTTATGGCGTGTTGTGTCAATCACCTACAGCTCTGAGAAGGCCTTTTCATGAGACGTATAAGTCTTAATTTTACTATCACTCAATTTTACTATCACTGATGCACAGTACAAAGTAAAAAGTGTGTGCTAGTATTGTAAAAAATTGAATTATTGGTATAAGTCTTACGAAATAGTGATAGTAGTAATAATTTTAATTTAGCTTCGTGACCGAAACGCAACTGAACCACTTGGTGTCCTCCCTATGAAAGTTACAACCCTTTCAAGAGGTAATATCCTCCAAATTGGATTCCACTGGTCCAGAAGAATGAAACAATAAGAGAATATTCTTGCAGTAACCCTAAAGAATTTACAAGCCGTTTGTTTCTTCTTCTATTAAGACATTTTTCCACCTGTTTCATTGAAGTGTATCTGGCGGTCAAAATCATTAGAATTTTGTAAGTTTGAGGAACAGTTTTCTATGGTACAGTCTCTTCTTTCACTTTGAGTGCAACGAACTGTTGACAGCGAAGTTAAAATCCCACTGATTACGGATTAATGGGTGTAAAAATTTTAAGACACTGGAATTACCCATTCCTCTTTCCGCTGTTTCAACAAGTTATTCAGAGTAGAACGGTGCATTAAATGTGGCTAGTTGATTTATTTGATGGGTCCTGTACCATGGATGATTTCAAAGAAATTTCTCATATCCTCCGGGTTAATTAGTCAAAATTAGAATTTATCACCTGTTATGAACTTCGGCCCACTATCAAATTTACGGATGTATGTTTGCACACTCTGTAAATGTACATCAAAAGGAACGTGCGGGAGACATTCTTGTTGCCAACACTTGAAAATCAAGGAGAAGTCTACCACACTCGGTAGATTACATTCGCCCAAGTATTTACTGCCTACAGCTTATCCCAGAGAAAGTGAAATGTTTCCAAAGCTACAACCGTTTATCGATTGCTTCGCTGGTGAAATTTTCGTGCATTTTGCGACCTATGTGCTTCGTTTGTACGGATCGTCATCATAGTCTTCATTATAATCATCATCGTCAGCATCTTGTTCTTTTTTTGTCTTCTTTTTCTTCTTCTTCTAAAAGCCATGACTTGTCCCAATAAAATTTTTTTCAAATTTTTTTGCTGTCCTACTCCTTTTTCTAGAAATTTTACGTATTGGTAGCTCCAACAGAGCGTCTACAGATTTCTTTCTTCATTTCCCCTTGGATTTCTTTGCAACATGTTTTATTGAAATCCGCCTGTTTAAAATCTAGTTGTTAGCAGATAAATGACCGAAAGTTTCATCTTTCTGTTTTTTGTAATTGCTTATAAATCTCTTCCATAACTTTTCATGTATTGCCTTTCTAATCAACTGGCCTTCATTAGTCATTCCCAAAGCCACATTTACATCGATTTTAAGCGCCGCATGTCTTCGGCAGTGCCAACTCTCGCAACCAGAGAAAGAACGCTGTGAAATACATTTAATGAGATACTTAGATTTTCCATACACGTCGGAAAATCATCCCTTATACACACAGATTTGCTTTATAAAAATGAAAGTAGAGCAAAAAATTTTCTTGACGTGTAGCAAATATTGAATGAGAAAGGAAAGCAACTTCTGTGTAGAGCCTAAGTGTCCACTGTACATGTAGAAATATGCTAGTGACATATGTTCAGAGTTTCTTTGAGGTATTAAATTGTATTACATTACATATATCACTAATAGATTTTTATTTTTGTACCTTGTCGACTACAACAACCTATTTGTCCCTAGGACGTGAGATGCGGTAAGGACGACACTGATTAAGGTGGATGAACTACATCGACTGAAGTACTTGGCGGAAGGAGCTGGTGAGTTCCCGATATAGTTACAGAATTATTTATGTTAATAAGAGACCAGTCCGTGGAAATCCCATTAAAAACAAACGCAAAGTATATCTACTTAAGGAAGCTGATAAAAATGCTCTTAAGGCCTTTTGAATAGACTGTCTTCACTCCTTCCGATCTGATCATGTAAGCGTAGAGAAGATGTGGAATGATTTCAAAGAGATAGTATTGATGGCAATTGAGAGATACTGTATATACAACATAAATTAACAATTGATGTTATTTATACCCCATGGT
The DNA here is from genome assembly GCF_021461395.2 of Schistocerca americana. NCBI lineage: Eukaryota > Metazoa > Arthropoda > Insecta > Orthoptera > Acrididae > Schistocerca > Schistocerca americana. Next base: position 49,910,077 of record NC_060120.1, read on the forward strand.
ACACAATCCGGATCAGATTGCTATTTCAGTAGCAAAGAAAAGCATGCCAAATTTAAAACAGCGCAAAATCCCCAAGATTGGCAAAGCTTTGCGGAAGTTCGAAATATAGCGCGTACTTCAGTGCGAGATTCTTTTAATAATTTCTACAACGAAACTCTGTCTAGGAATCTGGTAGGAAACACAAACATTCTCGTCATACACAAAGCACACCAGTGGCAAGACACAATCAATATCTTTAATGCGCGATAATAACGCTGAAGTCACTGATAACAGTGGCACTAAAGTAATTAAACACGGTTTTCTGAAACTCCTTCACCAAAGAAGACGAAGAATTCTAGTCAAGAACCACTGCAAAGATGAGAAACATAGAAGTAGGTATTCTCAGTGTAATAAAGCAGCATAAATCACTTAATAAAGGCAAGGGCTCCGGTCCAGATTGTATACCAGTCTCGTTCCTTTCAGAGTATGTAGATACAATAGCTCCATATTTAGCAATTATATAGTGAAACGTCCCCTTAGACAAATTAATGAATTACTGTGGTGGTAAACCCCTTACGTTATTTGATTTTCAAACAGCTGAGCAAAACTGAACGTACTCAGACATTTCCCTCTTTACTTGTTCTGATCATCACTAAACTGAAACACAATATTTTTAGCGCAACACAGTCTGACTTTCAATTATCCCTACAAAAGAATGGCCATGACTAACAATAACCTATACCTTTCATGAATCACTTACTTCACAAAAATCTTCGTTACTCGAACTACTGCAATACAGCGAGCTGCAATACTGCCAGCTGAATAAAGGATAGGCATAGTTAGCAAATGAGAGATTTTGATAGAGAACAAACAATGTATTTACCTTAATAGTGTTCAAAAGTCATTCATGACATCCAGTCTTACAAATCTACTCTCTCTGATGGACACACGTCCAGATCATCCGCTCTCAAAACTCCGCCATCTCACTCCCCACATCCACCACTGCTGGCGGCTCACTCCAACTGCGCAACGCTACGAGCTGTTCACATCCAACTGCCCAACAATACAATAGCGAATATATCAATAATTCCAACCAGCCACAGACTGCACACAGCACAGCCAGTGATTTTCATACAGAGCGCTACGTGACGTTACCAACATAAAAACCTAAACAGCCTATTTACAATACAACCGCTCGCTCACAGTAAGATCCGTACCTAAAGACTAGAAAATTGTTCAAGTCACACCAACACCCAAAAAGGGAAGTAGGAGTAATCCGTTGAATTACAGACCCATATCACTAACGTCTATTTGCTGTAGGGTTTTGGAACATATACTGTGTTCGAACATTATGAAGTAACTCGAAGAAAACGATTCAAAAAATATCGTTAATGTGAAACACAACTAGCTGTTTATACTCATGAGGTACTCAATGCTACCAACAAGGGATGTCAAATTGATTCCATATTTTCAGATTTCCAGACGGCTTTCCACAGCGTTCCTCATAATCGTCTTCTAACCAAACTGCGTGCCTATGGAATATCGCCTCAGCTGTGCGACTGGATTCGTGATTTCCTGTCAAAAATGTCATGGTTGGCAGTTATAAAGTCACTGAGTAAAACAAAAAACAGAAGTAATATCCGGAGTTTCCCAAGGAAGTGCTATAGGCCTTCTATTGTTCCTGATCTATATCAAAGACATACTAGACAATCTGAGTATTCGTCTTAGATTGTCTGCAGATGGTGCTGTCACTTAGCGTCTTGTAAAGTCATCGGAGCTATTCACATGACAACTAAAAGAAATCCACTAAATTTTTATTACGTGATAAGTCACACAAATCTGAAAGCTTTAAATTCAGCCTAATACTTAGAGATTACAATTACAAATAACCTAAATTGGAACGATCACATAGATAATGTTGTGGTTAGAGCAAACTAAAGACTGCGATTCGTTGGTAGAACACTTAGAAGGTGCAACAGGTCTGCTAAAAAGACTGCCTACATCACGCCTGTCCGTCATATTCTGGAGTGTTGCTGTTCGGTGATGGATTCGCATCAGGTTGGACTGACGGATGACATCGAAAACGTTCTAGGAAGGACAGCTCGTTTTGTACTGATAGTGCCACAGACATGCTACATGTACTGGCAATCATTAAAACTAAGGAGTTTTTCGTTGCGATGGGATTTTGTCATGAAATTTCAATTATCGGTTTTCTCCTCAGATTGCGAAAACATTCTGTTGGTACCTACCTACATAGGGAGAAATGATCAGCGTGATGAAATAAGAGAAATCAGGTATCACACAGAGAAATTCAAGTGCTGGTTTTTCCTGCGCACCGTATGGGAGTGGAGCGGTAGAGAGACAGCTTGAGGGTGGCTCATTGAAGCCTCTGCCAGGCACTTAACTGTGGATAGCGGAGTAATCACGTAGATGTAGATGCACGTAGATGAGTATCAGCGCTGATAAAGTAGATCTATTTGCTGTCTCAAGATAATCATGTAGAATGTAAATTTTTAGTAAACCTAAATTTATATAACATTCAGTCATTTTAGGTATTGTTTCCGTGTGTTTGATTTAGCATTATTTTTGGTTATTTTCTCGCTCCTCCATTGACATCATATGAATATTATTATGCATTGCTTTCTATCGACGGAGGTGTAAAAATATTGCGAGATTACTACAACATTTCATGCTAACGGTCTACAGTTAAAACTTATAACTGTTGCTGTAATCAACAATCTACTCAGAACGAGAGTATCTCCTCCGGACACTTAAAATCTTCAGCAGGTTATGAATCTCACAAAGGGTAAAATGTAACTCAATGTGTAACCTGAAACAAGCTCTCTTAAAGAATAAGCTATAAATTGTGACGCCGGTGAAGTCTGATTGTGAGCAGAAATATAAGAATAGCCTGACGTTCTTACATAGTAAGTATGAAATCGCAACGCCGGTGAAATCTGAGTATAAATACGGAAGAAGGCTCACTTTGTATTCTGCTGTTGTCATATTACGTAGATGATTCGGCAGTGTTAGGTCAAACAGAAAGACGAGAAGTTATTCCTGCTTCGATCAGATATGCACCAGAGTTCTTTATTCTGGCCTAAGAGATCCAAACAGAAACATATTCGTAACAAAAGTTCTTATTTTCATAAAGCTCATACTGAAAAAGAGTGTTACCTGATCCTGGTAACATTTACTTTACCCTTATTCTGAATAAGTTGTCTCTGGTTTCTGAAGTGTATCATAGTAATCGGTCACGAATACTTTCTGATACTAGATGAAAAATCCGGTATTGCCCGGGTATTCAGTTTGCCAATTTGCTGTTGGCAACGGAAACAAAAAATGAACTGCGTTTATAGTCCTAGACAGTTTCTGTACACTGGGCGCAGCGATTTTGTATACTTTTCTATAGCAACTCATCTTCATAGTCCTATAAACGGAGACTGTTTTCGCTACGGTCGTTTGCCCTTGGCTCTTGAAAGCTGTCAAAACCGCTGTCAGGTGTCAGGGATTTCCTTAAGTTCATTCGACTGTAGGAGTGTCTTTGTAGCAAAGAACAAATGTGTTAATACCCCATGCACGACATCGAACTTTTTCACACACGTCAGTGTTTATGATATCATATTTTTTGAATTATGTGTTGTACAATGATATGTTTGTGTAGGTCGATTAAACGATGTGCTTGGATGATATCTGCAAAATTTGTTGCGAATTGATTTAGTAGACGTTTTGTACAATGCCGCAGTTTTTCACGCATTTCTGTGTTTATGACGTCATATCTCCCGAACTACATGCGGTATAATGATAGACTCGTAACTTTGTAGGTGCATTTAGCGGCATATGTAGATAACATTTGCGAAATGTATTGCGAACAGATTTAGTAACATAAAAGTAATAAATGTTAACGACATTCATGACGCGTCAAATTTTCACGCATCTAATTGTTTACCACGTCTTATCTGCTGATCGATGGTTGCCTGACAGTAAGGGAAATGTGTGCCAACGTGGTTGAAATCGATCTAGTGGTAAAGGGGATCTGTGGAAAACGCGTGCCCATACACACACACACACACACACACACACATAAACACACACAAATTTTTATAATATGTATGGATATAATTTTTGTAATGATCTACGGCTTCTAAACATCTTACAAAAAACATGGCCCGTTGTAGGCTGTACTGTAACGAGTTTTGTTTAAACGGTGTGTTTACCTTACTGTCGACCGTAACTCATTGTCAAGGACCTAAAATAAACCAACGTGGAGTTCAATCGCACAGTTTGTTTGCATTACCACGTATAAATAAAACGTGGCACAAATCTCAATGATTAAATCGCATTGCATGTCGGATGTCACATGTTACGTGACATAATTATCAGAGTCTGTTACTTTGCACATACAAAACCAGACGTCATACTCCATATTTACAATAGGTATGAACCCAGGTCAAAAAGGATTAAAACGCGTCATATCACATACTGGTAACTCTAAGACCTGCAGCTTGACAAGTAACAAAAGCCGTTATGATGTTAACGTTACACTTAGATCGAAACATTAAAGAATTATTAATCACATACGTAAACAGTTTTTGATGTTTCTGAGCAATAGTTGTACAGTAATTTTTAAATGAAGAGTAATGTATCAATAATTAATAATGGGAGCACGTCATATTTAATGAAACTGGTTTGAAAATGAAATGGCTCTCAGCACTATGGGACTTAACATCTGTGGTCATCAGTCCCCTAGAACTTAGAACTACTTAAACCTAACTAACCTAAGGACATCACACACATCCATGGCCGAGTCAGGATTCGAACCTGCGACCGTAGCGGTCGCGCGGTTCCAGACTGAATCGCCTAGAACCTCTCGGCCAAACCGGCCGGCGAAACTGGTTTACTTCGGTATATAAAAGATGAGCACATGTCCTTCAGTCGTAACGATAAACTCTGTGATGACTCGAGGACATGTGCTCATCTTTTATATACCAAAGTAAACCAGTTTAATTAAATATGACGTGCTCCCACTATTATTCACTGAACTTTTTACAAGATTACGATTTTACACCTAGAAGGGATCGGTTGGTAGGACATGTTTTGAGTCATCAAGGGATCACCAATTTAGTATTGGAGGGCAGCGTGGAGGGTAAAAATCGTAGAGGGAGACCAAGAGATGAATACACTAAGCAGATTCAGAAGGATGTAGGTTGCAGTACATACTGGGAGATAAAGAAGCTTGCACAGGATAGAGTAGCATGGAGAGCTGCATCAAACCAGTCTCAGGACTGAAGACCACAACAACAACATTTCGTCGGCAATATTCTCACTAATTTATGGCCAATTTTAAACTGTATGTCATGCGGCATATGTTGATGACATACACTTAGTCTTTTGAAAATGTCATAAAAGGCCGAAACCTGGGTCGTAATTAAGCAACAACAATACAGTCAAATGGCGGTGTGCTCATTTCAAAATCACATACGTAAAAGGCACATTAGATAATGTAATACTGCCTTGCTAGACTTAGGTGATTTATTGTATATCAGGATAGCAATGTGATCAGCGAATCGTATTACTGATAACCTCTCACCTTGAATTTTAATTCCACTCCTGAACCTTTCTTTTATTTCCATCATTGCTTCCTCGATGTACAGATTGAACAGTAGGGACGAAAGGGTACATCCTTGTCTTAAACCGTTTTTAATACGAGCACTTCGTTTTTTTAGTCCACTCTTATTATTCCCTCTTGGCTTTTGACATAATTTACATGACCCAGTCTCTCCCTATAGCTTCCCCAACATTTCTCAGAATTTCGAACATCTTGCACCATTTTACATTGTCGAACGCTTTTTTCAGGTCGACATATCCTATGAAAGTGTCTTGATTTTTCTTTAGTCTTTCTTCCATTATGAACTGCAACGTCAGAATTGCCTCTCTCGTGCCTTTACCTTTCCTAAAGCCAAACTAATCGTCATCCAGCGCATCCTCAATTTTCTTTTTCATTCTTCCGTATATTATTCTTGTCAGCAACTTGGATGCACGAGCTGTTAAGCTGATTGTGCGGTAATTCTCACACTTGTCAGCTCTTGCAGTCTTCGGAATCCTGTGGATGATGCTTTTCCGAAAGTGAGATGGTATGTCGCCAGAGTCATACATTCTACTCACCAACATAGATAGTCGGTTTGTTGCCACCTCCACCAGTAATTTTAGAAATTCTGATGGACTGTTATCTATTCCCACTGCTTTGTTTGATCTTAAGTCCTCCAAAGCTCTTTTAAATTCTGTTTCTAGTACTGGCTGGATCCCTTGGCCGCGCTAGTTGGGCGAGCGGTCTAGGGGCCCTCTATCACGGATCGCGTGGCTCCTCCCCCCCCCCCCCCCCCTCATAGAGGCTTTCAATGTATTCTTGCCATCTATTCGCTCTCTCCTCTGCACTTAACAGTGGAATTCCCGTTGCACTCTTGATGTTATTATTCTTGCGTTTACTGTCACCGAGGGTTGTTTTGACTTTCCTGTGTGCTGAGTCTGTCCTCCGACAATCTTTTTCGAGGTCTTGCCATTTCTCCTGCAGCCATTTCGTCTTAGCTTCCCTGCACTTCCTACTTATTTTATTCCTCAGCGAATTGTATTTCTCTATTCCTGAGTTTCCCGGAGCATTTTGTACTTCCTCCTTTCGTCGTATAGCTGTATCTATAGCCTTAGAGAATTTCAACCTTATCTCAATAATCCATAGTTCCTCCGTATCCCACTTCTTTGCATATTTATTCTTCCTGACTAATGTCTTAAATTTCAGCTTTTGCATCATCACTATTATATTGTGATCTGAGCTAATGTCTGCTTCTGGGTACGCCTTGCAATCCAGTATCTGATTTCAGAATCTCTGTCTGCCCATGACGTAATCTAACTGAAATCTTCCCGTATCAACCGGCCTTTTCCAAGTATACCTCCTCCTCTTATGACTCCTGAACATAGTATTCGCTATTACTAGCTGAAACTTGTTACAGAACTCAATTAGTCTTTCTCCTCTCTCATTCCTTTTCCCAAGCCTATATTCTCCTGTAACCTTTTCTTCTATTCCTACCCCTGCAACTGCATTCAAGTCTCCCATGACTATTAGATTTTCATATCCCTTTACATACTGTATTACCCTTTCAATATACTCATATGCTTTCTCTGTCTCTTCATCACCCGCTTGTGACGTCAGCATGTATACCTGAACTATCGTTGTCGGTGCTGGTTTGCTGTCGATTCTGATACGAAAAACCCTATCGCTGAACTGTTTACAGTAACACACAATCTGCCCTACATTCCTATTCGTAACAAGTCCTGCTCCCTTTATACCATTTTCTGCTGCTGTTGACATTACCCTGTACTCATCTAACCAGAATTCCTTGTCGTCTTTCCACTTCATTTCACTTACCCCTACAACATTTAGATCGAGCTTTTGCATTTCCATTTTCAGAGTTTGCAGTTTCCCTACCACATTCAAGCTTGTGACATTCCACGCCCAGATTCGTAGAACGTTATCCTTTCGTTGATTATTCAATCTTTTTCTCATGGTAACCTCCCCCTTGGCAGTCCCCTCCCAGAGATCCGAATGGGGGACTATTCCGGAATCTTTTGCCAATGGAGAGATCATCATGACACTTCTTCAGTTACAGGCCACATGTCCTGTGGATACACGTTACGTGTCTATAATGCAGTGGTTTCCATTGCATTCTGCATCCTCTTGCCGTTGATCATTGCTGATTCTTCCGCCTTTAGGGGCGGTTTTCCACCCGAAAGACAAGACAGTGCCCTGTACCTCCGTCCTCTCCTCCGCCCTCTTTGACAAGGGCGTTGGTAGAACAAGGGACGATTTCTCATGCCATAAGTCTTCGGCCGTCAATGCTGATTATTAATCATAATTTAAGCTGCGGCGGAATTCGATCCCTGGACCGAAGAAATTTTGATTATGAATCAAAGACGCTACCCCTAGACCAGGGTTATAAGTGAAATTTGAATAATGATTAACTTATACAGGGTGATGTGTTTAGAAAATGTGATGCTCTTCCAGCCGGCCAAGGTGGCCGAGCGGTTCTAGGCGCTACAGTCCAGAACCGCGCAGCTGCTGCGTTTGCAGGTTCGAATCCTGTCTCGGGCATGGATGTGTGTGCTGTTCTTAGGTTCGTTAGGTTTAAGTAGTTCTAAGTTCTAGGGGACTGATGACCCCAGAAGTTAAGTCCCATAGTGCTCAGAGCCATTTTTGATGCTCTTCCACGTTGGTTTATTTCAGATTCTTGAGAATGACTTATGATCGAAATGAGCTAATCGTACGATTTAAATAATTAATGTTTACTTAACAGCCAACAGCGGACTATGTTCTCTTTTATAAATTCTTCTATATGTTTGTATGTTTAACTGCACATGCCGTATTTCTCAATTACAAAGGCAAAGCGGATAAGATGTCTATTCCAAACTTTTGTCGACGTAAACGTATCGTCTATAAAATACACGTCTTCACACTTTTGACACCCCCTCACCCCTGGAAACAAGATAAACACATTAACTCCACTTCACGAATAGTTGCTTGTATCTTCCTCGCGTGCCACTGAAGTGGTATTGCGTGAATGAACAGGGCAACAGCTGATGGCCTGTATTCAGCTGCGTGCCTCGCAGTCACGTCAAGCTGTTTGTCCTTTCATAACAATTCAGGACACGCACCAGCTGTCCAGCACACACGGTAAAGATTGTACTTCAGTTTTTTTTTCCCGGTGCATCCCCATAGCTTTCTAAAAAGGCCACAATTCGTTACAAATCGTTGAAGAAGGGTACCTACTTAGCCTATTACGTTTCTTGTTGTTACGCGGATCATAAATGTGGTAGCAGCATTAAACTACTAACTGTAATATTCAACTGAGTAGAGCTGATTAAGTTTTCTAGTAAGGAAACGGTCCTTTTTAATTTATATACGTACACGTTCAGTACAGTACTGTCGACAAAATTTGGGTACCTATACTAACACACAAGCCTGTTTCCTCCGCAACTACTGAATGCTCATTGACTAAGAGCCTATTAACTCAAAAATCTTCAGCCGTTCATTTGAAATCTCTTGGTCGTAGTAATGCTCCGAAAATACAAACCACGAAGATAATTTACATGTTTCTGTATGTGTCACACCGAGCCGTTACTAAAAAGTAAATGAACTTTTGTTCATGTCAGTACGTTTCATTGCATCAGAGCTAGTTTACTAGGTCATGACTCACTGGTCGGTTGTATTAATCTTAATGAAACTAATTTAGTTTCCTCACACCGAAAAGTATCCTGTTAACTAGTCCAGGTGTACCTCGCCCAAGAAACTGACAATATGAATTTCACGGAAGGTATTAAATTTAAAATAAACTATAAAATTCTTATGATTAATCATTGTGAAAGATAGCTAAAGCTCTTAAACAAAGTTTCTTTAATTTTGTTTGATTTTATTGTTGTGTGAAGCCAGGCAGTAGTTCACACAGAAGCGCAATAGGGGCTTTTGACACATTGGAACTCAAAGTTAAGAATTCTTACCTGTTGTTTTCTTTGTCACCAAGATAAGCCCTTGAAGTTCGTTACTATGTACTACTTCCACACAAATTCCATACTAGAAATCATTCCCTTTGAATGAATTTTCAAAAGAAAAACACAGAAATGTAGAGTTATGTCGATTACGCATTCAGTTAACATTAATCACTCCTGCGTGTAAAAAATTAATTCAACTAAACTCCATAAATTTTGAATGGTATAGATTTCTCAGATTAATGCGATTCTGTATTGCTAATACTGGAACGTAAATAAATATTTTAACAATGATGCAGTCTGCAATTTGTTCTAAGCCACAGTGTGATGGATAAGATAATTTAATAATCCGCCAAATTACGCTGTCAGTCGAATTGTAGTCTAGTCTTCTCGAAGTAATTTCATGTCATGTTATTCCTAACTGTATTTCTTGTGTTGGCAGAAGAGCCAACACCGTGTTACTAGAGGAGGCCGAAATGCACGCGTTTTAGGTCACGCAGGCTGGCGTGAGGAGGGAAGAACTATACTGACGTGAGGTCTGGAACATGACAAGGAATTAGAATTCAGAAAGCAGACGTAATTAGTTTGATACTTAACTTTAATCCATTAATGATGAACGTCGCTCTTGACGGTACATGATTCACAATATTGTCTGTTCTGGATTCATTCTAATTACTGAATAGGGCGCCTTGCTAGGTCGTAGCGAATGACGTAGCTGAAGGCTATGCTAAACTGTCGTCTCTGCAAATGAGAGCGTATGTAGGTAGTGAACCATCGCTAGCAAAGTCGGCTGTACAACTGGGGCGAGTGCAAGAGAGTCTCTCTAGACTAGACCTGCCGTGTGGCGGCGCTCGGTCTGCAATCACTGATAGTGGCGACACGCGGGTCCGACGTATACCAACGGACCGCGGCCGATTTAAAGGCTACCACCTAGCAAGTGTGGTGTCTGGCGGTGACACCACAGTATTGATTGTTAGGGTCTCTAATTTAAACTGACGTTCTGTATTATTACTACAAATACGTCCGCCAGTGAGGCAGAAAAGCGAAAATGAACGATTGCGAAATGTTTGGATAGGGTCATATTCCGGTTAATAAATGGCAGATGTTAATTACATGAATTTATAGCTGTAATTTTCTCAACTGCCGAATGTAAAAGTCTACCGCGCAGAGCTCTCTTACTTATTTGTTGATTGGTGGTATTACTGCTGTTTTGGCCCCTTACGATTAAGAGAGCATGCGATTTAGGTCGTTTAACCTCCTAATCAAGTAAAGTGCGCAGGTTCAAGGGTAGTAGATATGGTCTTGAGGAACAAGTAGGGGAGCCGAAATCCCCAAACGTCATCTAACGATACTATAGAGCGTTTGAGGTTAACCCGTCAACGCATATCAACAGTCCTCCGTTCGGCAATAAAGTTGAGGCGTCTGTAGGACGTATTTTCGACAGACGTGGACGAGTTCAACATCATATGGCATTCAATATGTTTCGTTTGCTCCCTCTTAATGCAAAAACTCTAATTTTTTGCTGAATGCGTGGACTAGTGCTTGTGTTGGCCTCCGTAATTATTTCAGTTCCGATGGAAGAATTTTATGAAGTTTGTCGGTATTGTTTGTGTGTCTTGTATATCAAAGTAGGTACATTAAACAGAAAGCACAAAGCTAATAGCAGTATCATAATGATGGGAAGTCAATGATAGATAAAAAACGCAAAATTTTGGCAAATAAGGATAAAAACATAATGACATTCAAAAGGAAAGTATAATTTTTCAGTAAGGAAACAGCAACTCTCATATCCCTAAAATTTGAGGAAAAACTGAGAAAACACACTTGGGAAATAGGTAACAAGTGCCACGAGGCGAATCGACTGCCACACTGTATTACCGTGTACTGTCCTGTACTGCCATATACAGTAAAAGATGCCCAGATGAATTTAAGCAGTGTGACAAGAGTGGGATAAGCATTTCACCGTATCAAATGGACTTGGTGGAGCTACCGCGCATCCTATCGAGAGACGGTGCTTCCTTTTTGTTGGTAAATTCCCCTGGATGTAATGTCGTCTGAAGTCGGAACGAAAACATGATGATATCTGACCCTATGATCCGTCCGAATAGCTGCAACGGATTGTGACTAAATGACTTCGGTACGCATAATGAGGGAATGAATTTCATTGACGGTTTAAACAACATTTCTCCAGCAAGGACAGCCACTGTACTTTACAGGCGGTGAAAACAAGCAGTGGGATAAATGCAGGCAAAAAGACTAGCGAATCACACTCCATGAAAACGTTATTTATTAAAACGAAGTAGTCTTCCCTCGGAGTTAAGCAGTCATGTAACAAGTTAGATTCACATTATCATTGTTGTTTCTTGCAGGGCTTCATTTCTCAATATATCCCATAGGCATCGTTTTGTCAGCAAGCGGTAGTGCTAATGGAGATATAGGACTCAGTTACTGCTGTGGACACATCAAAAATTCGAGCAATCGCTGCAGCAGTAAAGGAAAAACAATGAAACATACGGTCACCAACAATCCCCAGTAATTGTGTAAGGTTTCCGACAAATCTGGCTTCTGACCATTGACTTAGTTCAACAAAACCTTTTGAGTAAAGTGATGTATTCCTAATGGGACTGGCTAACGAAAAACAGTCGTCCTTCCTAAATTGTGCTGAAAGCCAATAAAAATCCACACGAACCAAATTTAGTTATATAAATCCCTTGATAATTGAGTTTAATTGTTGCACAGATTACGTACATTATGAAACGAAAACGAGTGATCGGATTTCCATCAAAAATATTTTATCATAATTGGCCTCATAAGCAGTATGCCTTAGTCACCACAGCGTCATACAGTGTCTTACTGCTACCAAGTACTTTCTAAAACATTGATGCAACCTCACAGAATGGGGGTGGCCGCCAGCCAAGCGTCGCAAGAAATGACTCGACGCTGCCAGACGTTTTGTTCCATCGCGTGTAAGCTGAAACAGCCAGTGCCCGTTACTTACTCTCCCACCAGTTTACCGAACAAAAATTCGAACGAAAATTTGATGGAAACTCTACAGTTCGCAACTCGGTCTGAGTGATCACTCGCAAGACGTACTTTTAAAAAAGAGCAAGACAGACTGTCCCCAATCCGGCAAAGCCACTACCCAGCTTAAAAGCTAAAATTCAACATACGTTCACACACTTGCACAACAACGACTAAGATAGTTATACTGAATCTGCTATCGTGCATGCACTATCAGTAACAACACATTCGTACACCTCAGAGCTAACCAAGTCTGGATTGTGGGTAATGGGTGAATACGATGGTAGTACGGGATAAAAGGAATTAAAATCAATGAGTTGGGTTCCCCACACAAAACTTCTCTCAGGCATGCTGACATGATACGAAAACAGCTAAACAAGAAATAGAACTACTACCTAAAACGCCATCTGAAAATATATGCCCAGTGAGGACCTGGACTTCCATTTACCACTTATCGCCAGCACTCGCCTTACCACTTACGCTGTCCGAGTCCTCTCTCCATATAGATCCATACCTCCATATGTCACACCCTTATCTACATTAGACAACACATTTAAAGTCACAATCCTTCGAAATCCCATAATTTTCTTTCATTACGACGCCTAAGTTTGAAATTTGGTTCAAAGGTGCTTACCATCATCCTCTGAAATGGTACGGAAGCACGGAGTCCTCTGATGTCACCCTCGGACTCAGTAAGGTTTCATACAGCAGGATGAAGACACATACGAAATAAAGTCACAGTTCAGAAGTTCAAGTCCGTGTAAGGTGGCTTAATGATGTCACAGTGACACAAAATCTTACCACAATTATGCAGGATGCCACTATGAACGTTACACATTTAACTCTTGCTTTGACGCCTATGCAGGACGTATGGAGGTCAAAAGTGCAGTTCTCAGCATTCACGTCAAGCAGTTTTCTTATGGGTGACCAAGGAAAACATTTCAGGCACAATGGTGCTCACAGTTGACAGGAAATGGCCTCAGAAGGTGGCATAAAGGTCGCCACAGAAACCAGCGCTTCCGTAGAGGCGTTGGTGCCCACATGTTTCGCGGTCGAAAACAGAGATCGTAGTTTGGTGAGCAATCGGACGACAATCGTAACAATCTTTGACACTGCTGACTCTCCGCACACTATTCAACCATTCACTAAGAACATTGTGAGCCAGCAACCCCAATTAATGTTATCCCACCCGCTTGGATCGCAATGCTACTGCCGTTTTCGCTCTGATGTACAGGTTCGAACAACTAGCAACCATTCAAGGCCATTCGACGAAATATGAGCACGATCCGAAACAGCAAAATGTGTTTATGCTTCTTCAGCCCTTCTGCTTCGCGCCCTCCAGTCGCATGACAACACAGGGGTGCGACATTGACCCATGCTACAATATAAGAGGAAAGGATCATTCTAAGATCCTCCAGGTTCGTCAACGCCCTTGGTGCCACCGAAACAGAAATAAACTGTGACCATGTACTAGGCCGGCCAACGGCCTTACCGCAGTGGTAATACCCATTCCCATCAGATCACCGAAGTTAAGCGCTGTCGGGCTGGTCTAGCAGTTGAATGGGTGACCATCCGGTCTGCCCAGTGCTGTTGGCAAGCGGGGTGAACTCAGCCCTTGTGAGGCAAACTGAGAAGCTACTTGATTGAGAAGTAGCGGCTCCGTTCACGAAAACTGATAACGGGAGAGCGGTGTGCTGACCACATGCCCATGCATATCGGCCGCATCCAGTGATGCCCGTGTGCCGAGGATGACACGGTGGCCGGTCGGTACCGTTGAACCTTCATGGCCTGTTCGGACGGAGCGTTATATACTAGGCGCTCGCAGACAGACATGCCCTTTAGTACCCCTCCACCGATGATAGCCGTCCAACAGGCGCAAAAGCAGTAGCTAGCATGTCTGCAAATGCCTAGGACTCCAGTCAGGATTTCTGTCTATGATGGTACATTTTAAGGCGCTCAACAAAGGTGATGAGTAGGAGGCAGCTGGGGTGTCTTCGATCTCGGGAAGGGGGGGAGGGTGCGTAGAGGACGCCTTTGCCCCTTTATTGACGCATGGTACAATGTTACACTCCACTGTGATCACGCCACAGCAGGGTGCGAAATAGGAGGGCAGAAAAAACATGAGCACCCTTTAATGCCTCGAATCGCGTTCAGACTTCGTCCTGTGGTCTTGAATGGTCCTTACTGTTTCCACTCTGTGCGGTCTCACTGCACACCTAAAGGTTGCGGTGACGTTGAATGAGATTGTTGGTCACGACATCCATGGAGAACGGTTGAATCGTCCGAAAGTTGTTAGAACTGTCAAAGCACGTTTAGTAAGTTCTGTTACTCAACATACGGCGAACTCGCGTTTTCGAAAGTTAAATGTGAGAGGTGGGATGGTTTCACTGATGCCCTTTATGTCACACCCTGAGGTCATTTCTGAGCAGTGGTGTGTCTGAAATGTTTTCTTCGCAACTCATTATTAAACTACAGCTTCCTCTAGTACCATCGAATTCATTTCCTGATGTCTTAACAGGTTCGGGTCCCGGTCGGGGCACACATTTACAGCTGTCCCCACCCGTTAGCAGCTAAGGGTTTCAGTTACTTATCATTCATTACAAAACTGCGTGATTTCAACTCTGGGTGTCGGGGTTCTGATCTCCACCGCAGAGGCGTCAAAACAAGGTTTGTGAAAAGTCCACGACTCTATTCAGAAATTTGATCAAATCTGGTGTCGCTGTGACATAATTAAGCCACATTACAACCTACATGAACTTCTGAGTTGTCGCTTTTATTTCGCATTTGTTGACACCATGCTGATGAAGCGTCGACGAGACTGAGGGTAACTTTGCACGGCGCCACACTTTTGGACCATCACAGCGGAAGGTAGTAGGTATCTTTAAGCCAATTTTCAAAGTTATGCGTTGCAGACGTGGGAACAGTGATAAACTTAACGTCGGGATTGATGGTTACAGAGTCGATGAAGTTAAGGAATTCTGATACGTAGGCACCAGAATAACCAATGATGGACGGAGCAAGGGGGACGTCAAAATCAGACTAGCATTGGCATAAAGGGCATTCCTGGCCAAGGGAAGTCTACTAGTATCAATCATACGCCTTAATTTGTGGAAGGAATTTCTAAGAATGTACGTCTGGAGTACAGCATTGTATGGTAGTGAAACATGGACTATGGGTAATCCGGAACAGAAGAGAGTCGAAGCATATGAGATGTGGAGCTACAGACGAATGTTGAAGATTAGGGGGACAGATAGGGTAAGGAATGAGGAGGTTCTGCACAGAATCGGAGGGGAAAGGGATGCCTGGGAAACACTGACAAGAAGAAGGGACAGGATGATAACACATCTGTTAAGACATCAGCAAATGACTTCCACGGTACTAGAGGGAGCTGCAGAGGAGAAAAACTGTAGAAGCAGACAGGGATTGCAATACAACTAGCAAATAATTGAGGACGTATGTTGCAAAGTCTACTCTGAAATGGAGAGGTTGGCACACGTGAGGAATTTGCGCCGGGCCGCATCAAACAAGTCAGGAGACTGATGAGTCAACAAACAAACAAAAAACAAAGAAAAGACATATGTGTCGCAGTGGGAGGTAGTTATGGGGCTTAGAAAAATTGATTCTTTAATGTTATTGCACAATGAACTAGTTCTCATAGATTATTAATTAATTTAGCCACACTCGCGGAGGACGTGATTCTGGTGCAGGTTTTAGAAACAAGAGGAGTATCCATGGACTTTCGTTGTCATTTTCATCATAGGCCCGACTTTTCCTTACATATTTATATATTTTGATGACGAGCTACAGTTTCAAATATTAAAATTAATTGCAGCAGTTCAACTGATGTGGCAAAACATTATGAGCACCTGCTTAATAGCTTGTTTTTTCCGACATTGGAACGAAATACATCACTGATGCTGCCTATCAGGGATCCAATAGGTTCTTAATAGACTTGTGGAAGTATGTGACGTTAGATGTGTATGCACAGATCATGTAATTCGAGTAAATGACGGGCCGCTGATTTGCGTACGCAGTGATGACACCTGATAGCGATCCAGATGGGTTCCGCAGGATATTTATCAGGCAGATTTCGTCCCCGAGACATGAATGTGTGTTCACTATAATGATCCTCAAACCATTGCAGCACGGTTTTGGCGCCGAGTCACGGACAGTTATACTGCTGAAAGATGACATCGACATCGGGGAAGACATCAAGCATGAAGTAATGCAGGTGTTTCACAGCTGCTCCAGTGTCTTCGATTAATGCCACAGGTCCCACCCAAGCGCAAGAGAATGCATCCCATAGCATAATACAGTTTCCAGCAGCCCGCATCCGTGGCGCGCTGCACGTTCTGAGCCACCGTTCACCTCGATGACGGCATTTGCGGAAAGCGAAACGTTTATATTGATCTACGGTCGAATCCTGATATTCTCGTGCCCGCTCAATCGTAACTGACGACGTCGTTGGGTCAACATGGCCCGCTGCCCTCTGCAATTGTAATGGACGACGTCATTGGGTTAACATGTGAGCACGTGGGGGTGAACGTCTGCGGGGAACCACCTTCAACAATGTATTATAAACAATGTACTCCGAAAAATTTGTGAGTTCACCAGCATTGTGCTCTTTCGCCATAGATGTCACAAATCACCATCCATCCTACTTTACAGAGCAGACAAGCCTCTGAACCCTACGTTCTGTGAATAGTCGTGGATGTCCAACCTTTCAGCACCTAGTGGTGGTTTCACAGTCCTTCTACCTCTTTCCGTAGATGTTCAAGACAGTCACTCGTGAAAATTCGACCAGCTTTGCCATTTTCCAGACACTTGATCACAGGTTCTGCTTAATAACAATCTGCCCTTTGTCAAAGTCACTTGTCTCAATGGATTTCCCCATTTCCAGCGCATAACTTCGCAAGAATGATCGACCGTCCGTGCCTGCTCCGCTTAAATACTCTGGGCCGGCCGGTGTGGCCGAGCGGTTGTAGGCGCTTCAGTCTGGAACCGCGCGGCAGCTACGGTCGTTGGTTAGAAATCTGCGTAGGGCATGGATGTGTGTGATGTCCTTAGGTTAGTTAGGTTTGAGTAGTTCTATGTTCTAGGGGACTGATAAACTCAGATATCAAGTCCCATAGTGCTCAGAGCCATTTGAATCATTTAAATACTCTGGTATGGAATATTTAAGTAACAATCGGAAATTTTGCAGGATTCCGTTTATTTTGCCTAAAAATAGTATTAACATGTGATAGTAAAGTAGAAACAGTGGTAAAAATACAGAATGGAAGCAACTGCAACGTGCATAACTGTAGACGAAAGCGTGCTTCGTTTTTCTCCAACTTAACGGAAATGTACACAAATTCTGACAACTGGCTAATGTGCTCAGCATGGGCTGTGACCACCTCTGGCAGCAATACAGGCTTGACAACGACGGGGCATACTGTGAATGATATCGTCAATCTCATTTTGAGGCAATAATGCCCATCTTCCTGCGGAACTATTTGCAAATCTTATAGAATGGTTGGTGAATGATGACATGATGCAAACCGTCTCCCAAATGCATCCCTTGACATCTTCGGTGGGATTCAAATTGGGAGAGCGAACAGGCACGTCATGTGCCCAGTAACTTCCGTTTTCAACAAGACATCAACGACCCGAGCTCTATGAGGTCGACAATTATCGTCCATCACTACGAATTCGGGAACCACAACTCCTCGTGACAGCCGCACATGACGTCCGAAGAGCCGGCCGCGGTGGTCTAGCGGTTCTAGGCGCTCAGTCCGGAACCGCGCGACTGCTACGGTCGCAGGTTCGAATCCTGCCTCGGGCATGGATGTGTGTGGTGTCCTTAGGTTAGTTAGGTTTAGTTAGTTCTAAGTTCTAGGGGACTGATGACCACAGATGTTAAGTCCCATTGTGCTCAGAGCCATTTTTTTTGACGTCCGAAGATCTCGTCACAATACCTGACAGCAGTTAAACTTTGCCGATTCACGAAGAGGTGTTCGAGCTGTCAGCATAGTCCTTGCCCTCACTGTTGGGGATCCTCCTCGCTCTCGCTCTATTTCCGCGATTTTTAGCCCAGAAATCGGGTTCCTGCAGCATGAGTTCGTCGAGAACCACTCTACAGACTAAATCGGGACTCATCTGTGAAAAGAACATTGGCCCACTGTTCGACCGGCTAGGTGGCGTATTGACGATACCGCTCTAAATGTTCCCTTCTGTGAAGGCGCTTCAGAGGTACACATACACCAAGTCTCCGATGGTAAGCCGGCCCGTGTGGCCAAGCGGTTCAAGGCGCTTCAGTCTGGAACCGCGCGACCGCTACGGCCGCAGGTTCGAATCCTGCCTCGGGAATGGATGTGTGTGATGTCTTTAGGTTAGTTAGGTTTAACTAGTTCTAAGTTCTAGGGGACTGATGACATCAGATGTTAAGTCCCATACTGCTCAGAGTCATTTGAACCATCTCCGACGGTAAAGGGTATTCTGTCGAAGCCTTTTGTACATCATTGGCCTCGATGCAACAAGTCCGATGAAACCTGCGGTCACATGCCGGTTGCCGCGGGATGTAGCGGCGCGGTCAGGGGCGCCCTGTCACGGTCCGTGCGGTTGCCCCCGTCAGAGGTTCGATTCCTCCCACGGGCATGCGTGTGTGTGTGTTCTCCATAGCGTAGATTAGTTAAGTTAGATTAAGTAGTGTGTAGCCTTAGAAACCGATGACCTCAGCAGTTTGGTTCCGTAAGACCTAACCACAAATTTCCAATTTTCACATGCCACTTGCCTTGCAGTCTTATGGCGGTACTGTGGTGCCCATACGGCCACATAACGGTCCTGCCTTTCTGATTTTACAAGTGGTCGGCCCTGTTCAGGTCTTCGTGATACAGCTTCCGTCTCTATAAAATGTCGTCACATCTGAGAAACAACAGAAAGATTCACTGCCTCGTGGTGGCTGGGTGTTGTGTGATGTCCTTAGGTTAGTTAGGTTTAAGTAGTTCTAAGTTCTAGGTGACTGATGACCATAGATGTTTAGTCCCATAGTGCTCAGAGCCATTTGAACTATTTTTAGAAAGATTCACATTAACCCATCGGCCCACATCAGTTTGGGAATATCTCGTATCCGTTCTTCCTATGGCCTTCCACAGCAGAGAGTCTGCAGGCGTCTTCTCTGTGCCATACTGCACCGTCTGTGGCCGTACACACAGCGACTGCGCATGTGAGACTACCCAAAAAACAGTACCCTCTTTGACAGATGCCCTGACGTCATCGTTGGCTTGTTTGTCAGTTGACCGGAGTGCCATCTTCCGTGCAGAACACCACCGTACTGACATATCTGTCTACAGTTTGTATAATTATACCGTGGATTAGACACAGAACGGGGAAATAGTGGTTCGTTGCTCTAATTTCGGACACCAATGTACTTTTGTACCGCGTCACGAGGCCGCAACGCCACCAGCGGCATCTAACATTGCGGTGGACAGCGGTCGTAATGTTTTGGCTTATCAGTGCATAGATGTTACACATTTCCACATGCTGCTTTATATAGCACATCTATACGTATTACACAGGGTGTTTATAAATGAATATCGGGGTTTTAACGCTTTATAATATTTACTATATTAAACTTACAGTTATAAATTATATGTGAAATGAAAGACCAACTCAAACAGTTTTACGAAGGACCTTATAAATGTCCAGTGTGAGCACCATTTGTCACATGGCACACTTGACGTCTATAGCCGAGTTCTTCCCAAACGTTGATAAGTGTGTCTTCAGTCATTGTAGCAACAGCTGCTTCAATCCGGTTTCTTAATTCAGTGAGGTCTGCTGGTAGCGGAGGCAAGTACACACGATCCTTGATGAATCCCCAAAGGAAAAAATCGCATGGCGTTAGGTCGGGTGACCGTGGAGGCCATGCAAACAAGCCCTGTCATATGGCCCCTTACGGCCTATCCAGCGCTTGAGTACAGTGAAGTTCAACCAGATGCTATGCCAGTGAACATTTATAAGGTTCTTGGTAAAACTGTTTGGGTTGCTCTTTCAGTTGACATATAACTTATAACTGTAAGTTTAATAAATATTACAAAGCGTTAAAACCGCGATGTTCATTTATAAACACCCTGTAGTTAAGCTGAATATCAGGAATATATTTCAATATTTGAAATCGGGTTAAACACTAATATTATTTTCATGAGTCGCCAACGGCCTCGCCATAGTGATAATACAAGTTCCCGTCTGGTCATCAAAGTGAAGCGCTGTCGTTCTTGGTTAATACTTGGATGGGTGATTGTCCCGCCTGCCGATCGCTATTTGCAAGCGGGCTGCACTCGGCCCTTCCGAGGGAAATTGAGGAGCCGTTTCAGTGAGAAGTAGCGGCCCCGGTCACACGTCTCACCATATCCGCATCCGGCGACGCCTATAGGCTGAAGATTATATTGCGAATACATAGAAAGAAGTATTCTTTATATGATAGCGGAACAAACAGTGGTAGCAGTTACTTCTGTAAAATATCTGGGAGTATGCGTGCGGAACGATTTGAAGTGGAATGATCATATAAAATTAATTGTTGGTAAGGCGGATGCTAGGTTGAGATTCATTGGGAGAGTCCTTAGAAAATGCAGTCCATCAACAAAGGAGGTGGCTTACAAAACACAAGTTCGACTTATACTTGAGTATTGCTCATCAGTGTGGGATCAGTACCAGGTCGGGTTGACACAGGTGATAGAGAAGATCCAAAGAAGAGCGGCGCGTTTCGTCACAGTGTTATTTTGGAAACATGATAGCGTTACGAAGATGTTTAGCAAACTCAAGTGGCAGATTCTGCAAAAGAGGCGCTCTGCATCGCGGTGTAGCTTGCTGTCCAGGTTTCGAGAGGGTGAGGTATCGAATATATATTGCTTCCCTCTACTTATACCTCCAGAGGAGATCACGAATGTAAAATTAGAGAGATTCGAGCGCGCACGGAGGCTTTCCGGCAGTCGTTCTTCCCGCGAACCATACGCGACTGGAACAGGAAAGGGGGGTAAAGACATTGGCACGTATAGTACCCTCCGCCACACACCGTTGGGTGGCTTGTGGAGTATAAATGTAGATGTAGCTGACACGGCAGTTGTTCAGCACCACTGGGCCTTCCGAAACCTTTTCGGATAGAGTTTAGTTTAGTTTTAGTTTATTTTCATGAAGGTTGGCTGAGATAGTTTCCTTTCAATTGCATTAACATTTTTTAATTTCTGTGACTGTTTAATAATCCATCTGAAGTTCGTGCCTCGTGGTAACACACCATAATTATTTGCAGCACCGAAATCGTGGAATTTATACTGTGCCAGTGGAAAGTGTGGTGACAGAGATAGGAAGCGGGAAAAGAACGTAATAAATGTTTACGAGTTCCCTGAACTGTCTTTGACATTTTTCTAAGGCCTGCACCTCTGCAGCACAGCCACAGCATGAGAAGAGGGTAACGTCGCTAGAGCGGGTTACCTGACTCTGCCAATTAGGGACGTTTATTCTGTTCACGGATTATTCCCGAACGTCTGCATCACTTTCCTGCACACGCGACGCGGATTTGTGCGAAGAGTTCTGCGCCGCAGACGCACGCGACTGTCGCGCCGCGGCGCGGCGGTCCCTCTAATTTCGCGCGCCGCTTCCGCCCCGCCCCTGCCGGCGCTCCACGGTGAAAGGGGGCGGGCGGGCGCCGCGCCGGCGTGCACCACCTCGAGTGCCTCATTACGGGCCCTCCGGACGCACCGCCGGCTAAAGACAATTGCCGCGTCATCCGGCAGACGTCCCGGACGCTTCTTTCACGGCGGCGCTCGGCTCCTGAATGCGGACGCAACACGACGCGACTCCATTGCCGCGAACGCGCGCTATCAGCGCCAAAGCTCCTGCCGGGATCACCACAGGCAGGAAACAAAAAAATAAAAGTGTTTCGTCTCTCTGTCTGGTTGTTACGACCAACTACCCGTACACTCGGGCGCGCATACGCCCGCCCACTGTAGTTCGCGCAGCAAAGGGATCATGAATCTCATCGCGCGACTGTTGCTCTATACCGTGTATCCAAAACACGTAAAACTGCAGCAGAGAGGTATATCCTTAAGCAAACCGAAATTTGCACAGCGATGACAACGCATATGTCTCGTCTGCCGCCACGGCTGCTACCTAGTCGTAGTCGGACGATGTGGTCTGATGTAAAGTAAATAAATGTCGTGTGACTAGGGCCTCCCGTCGGGTAGACCGTTTGCCGGGTGCAAGTCATTCTATTTGACGCCCCTCCGGCGACTTGCGCGTCGATGGGGATGAAATCATGATGATTAGGACAATACAACAACCTGTCCCTGAGCGGAGAAGATCTCCCACCCATTCGGAAATCGAATCCGGGCCCTTAGGATTGACATTCTGTCGGGCTGACCACTCAGCTACCGGGGACAGACAATGGTAAAGTGCACTACCGGAAAACGAAGAGGTCCCCTGATCGTATCCAGGTCGGACCACGGAAATATGTCTGTATGTCTTTAACTTACCCTTCACCTATGATGCGTAGATTAACCAGGAACAACACATGGTTAGGATTCCAGCTCTGGAAAGTCTTTTCGGGTTTGCTGCCGGATCCTAAAATCAACTTGACTCGATATTTCGGCGATCCAACTGTTCGCCATCTTCAGGGAATGCTGCTTCTGCTGATGAGTCCCGCTGAGAACTGACGCAAGATTGCAATTCGACGTCCTATATAGGCCACCGTTCAGTACACGGCGCATGCGCCGCCCATCACGGTTTCTGTCTTCCAAAACAGGGAGGTGGCGCCGCCCTTAGTGAAACACTGCTGGCAACGATATATCGCAATCAAGGCCGCACCGAAGAACGTTCTGTTTTAATGCGAGATAATACAGGATTCCACGTTTTACTAAGAGGAAACCCATTGTCCCTGTTGATTAAATTATCAGCCAACCTAATTTCGATCGCCTCTTTATACATGCTATTCCAAAAACCGGAAATGTTGGCAATTACAACAGTTTCCGTTCCTCCCAGGTTGTACGGTTTGCCTAAGTTGCATAAGGAAGGGGTCCCTCTACGCCCTATTGTTAGTAATTTGGGTGCACCGACCTATAACCTGGCAAAGTACTTATCATCTGCTCTCAGTCCATTTGTTGGCAAATGTGAACACCATATATCCAGTTCGGTGGATTTTATTCGACGATTGGGATCTTTAAAGTTGAGTCCTTCAGATCTGTTAGTGAGTTTCGATGTGGTATCCCTATTTACACAAGTTCCTCTGGAAGAGTCCCTTAGTTTGATCAGTGAAAAACTGGATGAAGAGCGGGTGAAGCTTTGTCGTCATGTGCTGACATCTACGTATTTTTTATTTAACGGTAACATTTTTGAACAGAATGACGGAGTGGCTATGGGTAGTCCTTTGTCACCCATAGTCGCCAATTTATTTATGGAGGACTTCGAGGCTATGGCACTGAGGACTTCAGCTTTGCAACCAACGTGCTTCTGGAGATACGTGGACGATACCTTCTTCGTATGGCCGCATGGACGTGATGCTCTTAACAGGTTTTTGGACCACTTCAACTGTCTTCATCTCCGTATCAAATTTACTATGGAGGTTGAAAATGATGGGATGCTTCCATTTTTAGACGTAATGGTTTATAAAAAACCAGATGGAACTTTGGGACACAGCGTTCACCGAAAGCCGACACACACAGATTTGTATCTGCACCCTAAGAGTTGTCATCCACCACACCAACGTAGTGGCGTCCTGAGGACTTTGGTACGGAGAGCATATGCCATTTCCGACGCAGACAGCTTAACCCAAGAACTTGAGCATTTGATGACTGTTTTTAAGGAAAATGGATACACCGAGAGTCGGGCTATGGAATTTGGACCGTCTCCGTAGGTGTCCGAAGAGGAACATAGATCTGTGGCCTTTCTTCCTTATGCTGGAGGCTTATCGTTTAAGATTGGACGAATTTTAAGGAGTTTTAACATTAAGAGTGTGTTCCGTCCACCCTCTAAGATTAGGGCTCTGCTCGGCTCTGTGAAGGATGATTTGGGACTTAGAAAACCCGGGGTGTACAAAATCCCGTGTCAATGTGGGAAAGCTTACGTTGGTCGTTCTATTCGCACAGTGAATGACAGGTGTGTGGAACATCGCCGTCACACGAGGCTACAACAGCCGGAAAAATCGGCCGTAGCAGAACACTGTCTGAATGAGAGACACAAAATGAAATTTGAGGAAACTGTTGTAATTGCCAACATTTCCGGTTTTTGGAATAGCGTGTATAAAGAGGCGATCGAAATTAGGTTGGCTGATAATTTAATCAACAGGGACAATGGGTTTCCTCTTAGTAAAACGTGGAATCCTGTATTATCTCGCATTAAAACAGAACGTTCTTCGGAGCGGCCTTGATTGCGATATATCGTTGCCAGCAGTGTTTCACTAAGGGCGGCGCCACCTCCCTGTTTTGGAAGTCAGAAACCGTGATGGGCGGCGCATGCGCCGTGTACTGAACGGTGGCCTATATAGGACGTCGAATTGCAATCTTGCGTCAGTTCTCAGCGGGACTCATCAGCATAAGCAGCATTCCCTGAAGATGGCGAACAGTTGGGTCGCCGAAATATCGAGTCAAGTTGATTTTAGGATCCGGCAGCAAATCCGAAAAGACTTTCAAGACTTATTACGCCGGGAAAGCCTACGTAGTTACATTCCAGGTCTGCTTTCCCCAGTAGCATTACTCGGGTAGATTAAGGAAATTTGAAATTTTCGGTAAGTTCATATGGGACCAACCTGCTGAGGCCATCGGTCCCTATACTAACACGCTACTTAATCTAACTTCAACTAACTTGCGCTACGGACAACACGCACACACCCATACCTGAGGGAGGACTCGAACCTCCGACGGGGGGAGCCACGCGAATCTTGGCAAGGCGCCTCAGACCACGCAGCTAGTAGGTTAGAGAACTACAAGATGCAGAAATGGCGTGGAGGCTGTTGAGCCACATGAAATGATCATTCGTAGTCCTGTCACGGTCGCCAAACGAATGTGGTGGTTCATTGTTTTACTCAGCAAGTGCAACCTAATGAAGGAAAGAAATGGTTCAAATGGCTCTGAGCACTATGCGACTTAACTTCTGAGGTCATCAGTCCCCTAGAACTTAGAACTACTTAAACCTAACTAACCTAAGGACATCACACACATCCATGCCCGCGTCAGGATTCGAACCTGCGACCGTAGCGGTCGCGCGCTTCCAGACTGTAGCGCCTAGAACTGCTCGGCCACTCCGGCAGGCCTAATGAAGGACAAATTATACATTACCTATATCATAATAGTTCAGCCAACAACGATTAAATGAAATGTTTTCTCAATTGCGAATACAAATACCCATAAGCTGTATAAGGGAATGACGACAATGAACTTGAACATTTATGCACGATTGGGTCCCGAACACGGACTTCCCGCCTTACATGGGGCTACCTATGCACTACATATGGCCACACCCAGACTTCCAATTGACCTCGTTCCTGCGTAACAACCTCTGCTCGTACACACATTATTAATTCCTGTTCAGGAAAGAACATTTTAACTGAAAGTCGCTTCCTGGTGTTGGCGGATATTTACGATATCGTAGTGCCTACTGGTATTGTTAAAGAGAACGATGCAGTATTCCTAGGGACAAGCATACATGCATGTCCAAAGGAACACTGCATCGTTCTCTTTAACAATACGAGTAGGCACTGTAATACTGCAACAACGGAAGAGTTGTTTTACGATATATCTCCTACACTAGAACTATTAGGCATGGAGTACTTCAAATTAAGTAAGATTGACAAGGCAACAGTTGTGCTCACTGCAGTAACAGCGAATCACGAAGGTTCAGACCAAAACCCATCGCTGGACCTGTTTCTAACAGAAAGTTAGAGAACGGCATTATTAAGGCAGCAGGAGTATTTTTTCTTTTCCCAACTAACTTACAGGTCAAGAATGTGAAAAATGATCACGTAGACGCACATTAGTGTTTGTACGTTCGTATAGTGGAAACACGAACCCGAAGAAGTCACGCATTATAGCATGCAACGTAAATTTCTTTCAGTGCGAAAAACAGGTTGGTGCAGTACAACGTTGTTGAATGAATTTATGCGTACCTGTTCTAGGATAAGGTAAAATGGCGTTTATCACTCTGTTATTGCTTTTATCGAAAGTTAAATTTCTGTGCATATACAACCCACTTCTTGCGTTATGGTTCTCTCTAAGAGAGGACTGGACCATAAGGGATTGAACATCGTTGGTAACGTTTGCACACGTACGAAAATTTATTAAACTCTCAACTATTACAGTTAAAGTCTATCGCGTTACCAGCCCCTCTGCCTCGAAACCCCGCTGGCCACACAGTGAGAGCTGCCACACGTCCTGGCACCCCGACCACACTTCCGCCTTCTTTGACAACGACGAAATTTAAACACATTATGCGACTATCTATTGTGGTACGGCTCAGTGTGCATCAGAGAATGTGGACGATTAACTGTATATAAACTGATGAGCGAAAACAGAAGTTATTTCTGGCGTTCCCCAAGGTTGTGTATAGGCCCTTTGCTGTTCCTTATCTATATAAACGATTTTGGAGACAATCTGAGCAACCGTCTTCGGATGTTTGCAGATGACGCTGTCGTTTATCGACTAATAAAGTCATCAGAAGATCAAAATAAACTGCGAAACGATTTATCAAAGATATCTGAATGGTGCGAAAAGCGGCAGTTGACCCTAAATAGCGAAAAGTGTGAGGTTATTCACATGAGTGCTAAAAGGAACTCGTTAAACTGATAGGTATGTGCTGAGATTCGATCAGGATAGAGCCAGTGAAAAATGTCGATAGTTCCCAACCGCAAGGTTGGACGAGTAGTACATCTTCGAGTTGTAAGATCTTTGACAGCTAACAGAGCTAGGTGCACGCGGTAAAAGTTTGAGTAGTGGTGGGGAGATGCGCAGAGACAGCAGACGTATTTCGAGTCGGAGCTAGATGCCTGCAGGAGGCAGCCGGGTCGTGACAGCATCAAAGTAAGAATTGGCGCTACTCACATAATAACCTATATATTGAGCGAAACTCGTCACATACCTGGGGAAACTAGAAAGAATAATTAATAAAATAGATTTTCTTTGGTTAAATAATGTCTAAAAGCTAGATAGAAATCCCATTGTTGATGCAATAAGCGTTTTGTGAGACTTTCTCGTAAATCCATGCTATAGAAGTTTGTTTTAGTTTTTCACATGCGCCTTAAAAGTTTGAACAATAAATATTTTTTAGGTAAAATTAGAGTTTCACCTCACACCTTATGTCGTTCTCCGCATCCTGTGCTTGCATTGAACCAAAAAGTACATTAAAGTAAAGTTCCCATGAGTAAAACTAATAATTTCATTTATCAGAGTAAAATAATCTATATGCCATTGCACAGTTGGCAAATTATTCAGATCAGGACAGAATTTTTATTAAGTGACAAACAGGGCCAAAATGAGTAAAGTTATCTAGAATGACAATTTTTTGCCATTGCACTACGGCTGAGTTGAATATGTGTTTTATTATCGGCTAAACGGGAAGGAGTGCAAGAGCTAAGTCCACAGACGCAGTCAGATGCAGGTTGGCGACTTTCATTTATTTTTTACCACTAAACTTTCATGCAGTCGGGTGTGTATTTTGAGTATTAATTTTGCAACAATATTTTCATGCAGTCAGATAAAGTTCAGTTCAGTTAAATACGCAGTCAGATGCAAGTTTTATTAATGACTAAAGCAGTCACATGCAGTTCAGTCTAGATAAAATAGAGAAGTTTTATTAACAACACTTTCAAAACTTCGGTTACACGATAAATCAGTCTCATCTAAAATCCGTAAATTCAACTATTTGCCTAGGTATTACAATTATGAACAACTTAAACTGGAAGGAACACTTAGAAAATGTTGTGGCGAAGGCTAACCAAAGACTGCATTTTATTGGCAGGACACTTAGAAAATCTAACAGACCTTCTAAGGATACTGCCTACACTACGCTTGTCCGTCCTCTTTTAGAATACTGCTGCACGGTGTGGGATCCTTACCAGATGTGACCGACGGAGTACATCGAAGAAGTTAAAAAACACGCAGCACGTTTTGATTTATCGAGAAATTTGGAAGAGAGTGTCACGGAAATGATACAGGATTTGAACTGGACATCATTAAAAGAAAGGTGGTTTTCGTTGCGACGGAATCTTCTCACGAAATTCCAATCACCGACTTTCTCCTCCGAATGCGAAAATATTTTGTTGACACCTACCTACACAGGGAGGAACGATCACCACGATAAAATAAGGGAATCAGAGCTCGTACGGGAAGATATAGGTGTTCATTCTTTCCGCGCTCTATACGAGATTGGAATAATAGAGAATTGTGAACGTTGTTCGATGAACCCTCTGCCAGACACTTAAAGGGGGGTAGGACGTCAAACGGGCCGACTTCGAGGA
Source organism: Schistocerca americana (assembly GCF_021461395.2). Lineage (NCBI taxonomy): Eukaryota > Metazoa > Arthropoda > Insecta > Orthoptera > Acrididae > Schistocerca > Schistocerca americana. The sequence goes on from NC_060120.1 coordinate 49,939,085, forward strand.
GGAGAGGCACCACATGACATTTTAATTTCCACTGTCTATGCTTTTACAAGTAAATTCTTAAAACTCTGTCAGGATGACCAGGAAGGATTCAGGATTCACACTCGTAGCAGCGGAAGTTCAAAAACATAGCAAAATAATTTCTTTTCCATGTGAAATTTCATCATTTTTTCACTTACTATTGGCTGCATTTGTTGCTATAGGTACACTTTTCTTCATAAGTAAGAAGACTGTTCGATGAATTTTGCACAGCATACAAACCATACTTACAGGTGTCCGAAACTCTAGAATCTGTTTAATTTATGAAAAAATTAATGAACTGTTACGTTTTAAACTTTATGTTTGGAAAAATTCGAATTTTGTAGTTAATTATCTCAATTTTTACCACAGTTTTTAACAGATTTGGAAAATTCTAGAGTTTCATACACCTGTAAGTATGGTTTGTATGCTGTGCAAAATTCATCAAAGAATCTCTCTTACTTGTGAAGAAAATGATGAAATTTCATATCTAAAAGAAATTTATTTTGTTATTTTTTTGCACTTACACTGCTATGAGTGTGAATCCTGAATCGTTCCTGGTCATGCTGCATGCTGACAAAGGTTTATGAATTTATTTGTAAAAGTATAGACAGTAGAAAATAAAATGTCCTGTGGTGCCTCTCCTGCTCCAAGTCCCCCCGTTTGACGTCCTACCCCAATTAAATGTGATCTGCAGAGTATCCATGTAGATGTAGATGTACTCTGAAGATGCAGATCAGGTTCGCTTTAAATACACGCTGTAACGTTCGCCAGCGTTAGTTACCTTTGAGGTTGGACGTTGCGAGCTGATGTTAGTCAAGAGTGCCTTTAAGGCCACAAAGACGCCATTATCATTACGTCACGGGGTTCTACCGAAGGCATGGAACAGGGCTACGAGATGATCGATGTTCCTTTTAGGATACTGCAGGAAGACATGGCAGGAATCTTGCCATTGGACTTGACTACTGGCAGCGGAGATCACGAGAATGTAAGGTCGCAAGAAGCCCGGACTCTGGAGGCCACGTGGCACCACCAAGAGAAGAGACCGTGGTGTTCGGCTGATGCCTCTGGCTCATCGTACTGCATGTGTGGCAGTGATCTGAGCAGCATTTGGGTCCACAGTGACACAACGAAATGTAACAAATCTGTTACTTCAAGGACAGCTCCGAGCCAGGTGTAGGCTGCGTGTACTCCACTGACCCCAAATCACCGCCATCTGCGACTTCAGCAGTGTAAAGCGAGGGCTCGTTGGAGGGCAGTGTGGAAGACTTTTGTGCTCTTGGCTGACACTGGTTCTGCTTCGGTGCCAGTGATGACCGAGTGTTGGTGAGAAGGAGGGGGTTGAGGTTCTGGAACCAACCTGCCTCCGTGCTAGACACTCTGGACCTAGAGTTACGGTCTGGATTGCGATTTCGTGTGAAAACAGTTGCACTCTCGTCGTTATTCCACACACATTGACTGTAAATTTGAACGTCAATCTAGTGATTCCGGACCGAGCGAGGTGGCGCAGTGGTTAGCACACTGGACTCGCATTCGGGAGGACGACGGATCAATCCCGTCTCCGGCCATCCTGATTTAGGTTTTCCGTGATATCCCTAAATCGCTTCAGGCAAATGCCGGGATGGTTCCTTTGAAAGGGCACGGCCGATTTCCTTCCCCATCCTTCCCTCACCCGAGCTTGCGCTCCGTCTCTAATGACCTCGTTGTCGACGGGACGTTAAACACTAATCTCCTCCTCCTCCTCTAGTGATTCCAACTATTGTCCTGTTATTCATGAACAGCTTTCAGGGGGTGGGGGGGTTGTTTCCCAATAGGATAACGCTTACCCACACATCTACATCCACACTTATACTCCGCAAGCCACCCAACGGTGTGTGGCGGAGGGCACTTTACGTGCCACTGTCACTGCCTCCCTTTCCTGTTCCAGTCGCGTATGGTTCGCGTCAAGAACAACTGCCGGAAAGCCTCCGTGCGCGCTCGAATCTCTCTAATTTTACAGGTATAAGTAGGGGGAAGCAATATATTCGATACCTCATCCAGAAACGCACCCTCTCGAAACCTGGGCAGCAAGTTACACCGCGATGCAAAGCGTCTCTCTTGCAGAGTCTGCCACTTGAGTTTGCTAAACATCTCCGTAACGCTATCACGCTTACAAAATAATGCTGTGAAGAAACGCGCCGCTCTTCTTTGGATCTTCTCTATCTCCTCCGTCAACCCGACCTGGTACGGATCCCACACTGATGAGCAATACTCAAGTATAGGTCGAACGAGTGTTTTGTAAGACATCTCCTTTGCTGATGGACTACATTTTCTAAGTACTCTCCCAATGAATCTCAACCTGGTACCGCCTTAGCAACAATTAAGTTTGTATGATCATTCCACTTCAAATCGTTCCGCACGCATACTCCCAGATATTTTACAGAAGTAACTGCTACCATTGTTTTTTTCCGCTATCATATAATCATAGAATAAGGTCCTTCTTTCTACGTATTCGCAATACACACAGCCGTTGTGACCCATGACGCTCTACATAGTATGAACATGTGGCCTTGGGTTGTTCGTTCAACAGATCCGTCTCCAATAGAGCACATATGGGACATCATTGGAGGACAGCTCAAGCGCCATCCACAAACAGCGTTAACCGTCCCTGTATTGACCGACTGAGTGCAACAGGCATGGAACTCTAGCCCACAAACTGACATCCAGCATCTCTACAACAGGATGCATGTACTTTTGCATGCTTGCGTTCAAAATTTTAGTGATTTCGCTGGTTATTAATCTAACAGCACTTCACATTGGCATTGACTTGTGTCGCTCTTACATTAACCTAGGGTCTTGCAATGTTAATCACTTACTTACTTTACCTTGGTAGATGTATTCCCGAAATTTCATCATTGTACACTCATTACTTTTTGGTGTGGTAATTTTTTTCTGTCAGTGTATGTAGGCAGAGCAGAGGCGAACGGCGAAACATTTTGGCAACTATACTGGCAGCAAACGGAGAAGTACCCTGACATAACGAAGCTGATAAAGCGCAGAGTGGCACTACGTCACGGAATGGATGTTCGCCACCTCCTGTCATCAGATTCTGCGGAAAGAGTTTGAAGGGAAGTGCAGTTACAAGCAGACGCCAAGATATTTGGAATCCACGCCTCAACATATACCTTAAAAATTAGAGGCTTGCCCACTCTATTGAGCAGTATACGTGCCGATTTCAGTTAGGTCTGACGACACAGCAGAGTGCTGACGTAAGCACAGGTATTTCGAGTACACTGTTCAGTGCACATTGCTGAACATGGGGCTCGGCAGCACACGAGCCCTACGTGTTCAGAAGCATTCAAGTCTGAAGCTCAAGAAACTAGTTGTACTGGACCCTCTATGGTTCATTTGCCCGCCCGGTTAGCCGTGCTGTCTAACGCACGGCTTTGCGGACTGGGAAGGAGCGCCTGGTCCCTGGCACGAATCTGCCCGGCGAACATGTGTCGAGGTCCGCTGAGCCAGCCAGCCTGTGGATGGTTTTTAGGCGATTTTCCAATTGCCTCGGCGAATGCGGGCTCATTCCCCTTATTCCGCCTCAGTTACACTATGTCGGCGATTGCTGAGCAAACACTGTCTTCACATACGCGTACACCACCTTTACTCTACCACGCAAACATAGGGGTTACGCTCGTCTGGTGTGAGACGTTCCCTGTGGGGGGGGGGGGGGGGGGCGGGCACCGGGGGCGAAATGCACAATAACCCTGAAAGAGTGGTTCGGTGTGGGGCGACGGAGGAGTGAAGTGGACTGCGATAGTCATCATGGGGCTGTGGACCACTGCGGCTACGGTGGGGATGGAGCCTCTCCATTGTTTCTAGGCCCCTGGTTAACAGACAATAGAATACAGTACAATGGTTCATTTACCGAATAACGCCTCTTCACAGCCGAAGAGGTTGCGCCATAAGCAAATCTTCCTTGCTGCTGCGTGTCGACTTGCGAGAAACGACATTTTTTCCAAAGACAAGAACTGTCTCCAGTGTATGCTCTACGAATGTCATACTACTTACATTGAACAAATCATTACCATAGGTTGGAACTCTCTTTGGGTGTCCTCCGGGTCCTAAAATCAACTCTATTCGATATTTCAATGATCCATCTGTTCTCCGTCTTCAGGAGAATGCTGCTTCTGCTGATGAGTCCCGATGAGAACTGACGACTGCCTGCAAATCGACGTCCTATACAGGCTTCCGTACCGTGCACGGCGCATGCCCCGCCCATCACTGTTGCTGCCCTAGAAGACTGGGCAGGTGGTGACGCCCTTAGTAGAACACCAGCGGCAACGATATATCACACTCAGGGACGATTTTCGAACACTCCGATGGAGTTTATGGTTCACGCCTGGTTCGAGTCTTGCAATTTACTAAGCACTGCATGGTGTAGATTTCGAGCGCGCCATTCTCCAGTTAACCGTCTCGTCGCTTTAGCCATCCATATCATGAATGGGTTTCTGCGGAAATCCCAGACCGTGGCCGTGTTTTTCGATTTGGACAAAGCCTACGACATCTGCTGGAGGACTCGTATCCTCCATTCTCTCCAAACATGGGGCTTTCGTGGCTGCCTGCCCAGCTTCCTTCAGGAATTTTTAAAAGACCGAGTTTTCAAGGTATGTGTGGGTTATGTCTTGCTGGACACCTTTAACCAGGAAAACGTTGTGCCTCAGGGTTCCATCCTGAGCGTTGTCCTCCTTGCTGTTGCCATTAACCCTGTAATGGCACTTCCAGATCACTTTTCGTTGACGATTTTGCCATCTATTGCAGCTCTCCATGGCCTTGTCTCATTGAGTGGCTTGTCTCATTGAGTGGCTTGTCTCATTGAGTGGCGTCTTCAGCAATGTCTCGATCGCCTTTACTCAAGTAACTTCAACAATGGCTATCGTTTTTCGACTGACAAATCCGTTTGTATGAATCTCTGGCAGCGCAAATGGATTCTTTCGCTATCTTTACATCTTGGGCCGGTTGTTCTTCCGTCTGTTGAAACTACGAAATTTCTGGGGCTCATGCCTGATAGGAAAGTCTCTAGGTCCTCCCACATACGGTCCCTCAGTGTCCTACATGTCCTCAGTGGTACTTCCTTGGGAGCACCTTCTCCTTTGTACCTGTCCCTTGTCCATTCGAAACTAGACTATGGGTGTTTCGTTTACGCATCCCTCTTACGTTATCTTAATACTATCCACTATCTGGCATCCGTTTGGCCACCGTCACCTTTTACAGTAACGCGGTTGAGAGTCTGTACGCAGAAGCTGCCGTACTACCACTGTCCTACGGCTCTGACTTTCTCCTCAGCATATATGTACACTGTTCGTCTGCCGTGCGTCCTATGCCTCCTTCTTCGATGACTCCTTTGATCGCCAGTATAGGGAGCATACCTCTTCTCTGTTACCTCCAGGAGTTCGCTCTCGGTTCCTGCTCCGGCAGATTAACTACACGTCACCTGCCACTTTCGCCATGGGTGTGAACCATTCACCACCTTGGCTTCGTGCGGCGGCCCATGTTCACCTTGGCCGTCATTCACTGCCTAAGGACACTACACCAACCTCACTCTATCGCCTTCAGTTTCACGACCTTCGCACGGAACTTCGCGGTAGTACCTTTGTGTACAGTGATGGCTCTCGAACTAACTCTGGTGTGGGATGTGGCTTCATCATTGGCCTTGACGTTTTCCGGAACACTGCTCAGTATTTACACCAGAACTTTTCGCCCTGTATCAGGCCACACAGTACATCCGGCGACACAGCCTTTTCAATTGTGTCATCTGCTCCAACTCACTCAGTGCTCATCAAAGCCTCTGTGTGCTGTACACCGTCCATCCCTTTGTGCAATAGGTCCAGAAAAGCTGTCACTTGGCTCACTTTTGATGGAGCCACTGTAATGCTTATTTGGGCTCCTGGTCACGTCGATCTGACAGGAAACGTGGCCACTGACGCTGTTGCCAAGGTTGGAGTCCTCGTACCTCAGGCCGCTAGTTCTTACATTCCCTCCGATCTACATCTACATGACTACTCTGCAATTCACATTTAAGTGCTTAGCAGAGGGTTCATCGAACCACAATCATACTATTTCTCTGAAACTTCCTGGCAGATTTTAAACTGTGTGCCCGACCGAGACTCGAACTCGGGACCTTTGCCTTTCGCGGGCAAGTGCTCTGCCAGGAAGTTTCATATCAGCGCACACTCCGCTGCAGAGTGAAAATCTCATTCTGGAAACATCCTCCAGGCTGTGGCTAAGCCATGTCTCCGCAATATCCTTTCTTTCAGGAGTGCTAGTTCTGCAGGTTCGCAGGAGAGCTTCTGTAAAGTTTGGAATGTAGGAGACGAGGTACTGGCAGAAGTAAAACTGTGAGTACCGGGCGTGAGTCGTGCTTCGGTAGCTCAGATGATAGAGCACTTGCCCGCGAAAGCAAAGGTCCCGAGTTCGAGTCTCGGTCGGGCACACAGTTTTAATCTGCCAGGAAGTTTCATATCAGCGCACACTCCGCTGCAGAGTGAAAATCTCATTCTGGAAACATCCCCCAGGCTGTGGCTAAGCCATGTCTCCGCAGTATCCTTTCTTTCAAGAGTGCTAGTTCTCCAGGTCCGCAGGAGAGCTTGTGTAAAGTTTGGAAGGTAGGAGACGAGGTACTGGCAGAAGTAAAACTGTGAGTACCGGGCGTGAATCGTGCTTCGGTAGCTCAGATGGTAGAGCACTTGCCCGCGAAAGGCAAAGGTCCCGAGTTCGAGTCTCGGTCGGGCACACAGTTTTAATCTGCCAGGAAGTTTCCCTTACATTTTTGTTTGAGTTTGTGTCTGAGCCATCGGCCGTTTTAGCGAACGACGCGCGGGCTGCAGACTGCATTTTTCTTTTAATCCGTCGTAGCAGTATGCCAAAGACCATTTCAGTTTTAGTTCAGGACCTCCGTTTCCCTATGTAGTATTTAATGGACCGTTCTCCACGCCCCTGTTTTTAGCTCTCTTCCATCGTTTGAGATTAACGTGTAGTTGTTTTTAACTCCTCTCTTTCTCTTCGTGTTCTACAGTTCTGAAATTGGCGCGTATGGCCCTAGTTGTATTTGCGCCCTAAAACTAAACAAAGTGTTGCCACATATCGAGGTGACAGCTTTGTCCCGGTGTCGGAGTACCCTCATATTCGCACCATGCAACACCTTTTCCGGTGACGCATCCTTGGTCGAAGGGTTTCTGTGCGAAGAGAGAAATTTCAGATAAGCGTCGTCTACTGCTCGGGTAGAAACAAGCTTTTTCATTCGCTCCTTTAATGTGCAGACTCAAACACACAGGCAATTTGGGCTTCGCTTGAAAACAATCCGACCATACCATCAATCTGCATTAGCACCAGTGGTAGGATACGGTGCGAGCGTTTGATCTCATAGACTGCAGCTAGTTGACCCGGCCTCAATACTGACACGAGCTCAACTAGGAGTGCTATTAAAGTAAACGGGCACCTGTTACGCTACCCCGAATGATGCTTTGTTAGTATTTCTAGGCAATTAGGAAAAAGGGGTGTTTTTCTCTGCTTACACAAAGTCAATTAAATGGAAGGATGCTTGGAACCGAGGCCAATTCGGGAAAGGTAATAAAAGATCGTATATTACAACGGAGACAAAATGAATGGAACACCTCGGGCATTGGCAGGATTACTTACGATATTCTCCCCAACATCAGCGAGAGATTTAAATTAAGATTTCCTAGCCATCGAGTGGACTAATACATTAAATGACTGGTCATGGCCCGTGTGCTGCCCATCTATACAAAATCAAAAGACAGATGAACGTTAGCTGCGGCTGCGACAGTGTGGGCACACCGGAACACTCATTGTGGGACTGTGCACTCTAAGGAGATGGGGCGTGTAACGGGCGTCAGGTATTATGGATGTTGGACCCCAAAGCAGCAGTAAGGAGCAAGTCGACCTGACGCATATTGGACAACACTGCAGCCACAGTATCCAGGAGGAACAAGAAAGACTCCACAAGGCATTGAACCTTAGGAATCTGTAATGCGTTGGTACTGATGGTCAAGGAATGGTTGCCTTTAAGGCGTCACAGTGACTGGTGAAGTGGCTTGCTGTAGTGGAAAAGCTGCTGACGCGCAAGGAAACCAGCAGGCAATTGCTGTTGCCGGGGCAGTGTGAGGGTAAATGCACCAAAAACATGAGCAAACACAGGAAATATCCTTTAGGGCGTACACTGGTATTACCACTTCGGTAATGGGTTAAGCGTTTTATTGTAGTTTTGTAGTAGTAGAAGTCGTTGTAGCATTAAGTATCTGACATTGTTAATGTAAAAATTTATTACTGTCCAAGGAAATGTGATTTGTGAGGCCTGTTTTAGCTTTTCAGATAATAGGCTGTAATTACGATTAATAAAGAAATAAACAGAAAAACCGTACTAACATACCCACTGTATCACTTTTAAGTATGGAGGGGACCTGTTTAAAATACGATACAGAATGTAAATATTATGGATCCGGTGGTCGAGAAGTTATCAGTTAACTGCTCTGCTACCATATCTAGCAGTTATAACGTTTAGAGCACAAACAACAGACATAAGTACAGGGTTGTTACAAATGATTGAAGCGATTTCACAGCTCTACAATAACTTTATTATTTGAGATATTTTCACAATGCTTTGCACACACATACAAAAACTCAAAAAGTTTTTTTAGGCATTCAAAAATGTTCTATATGTGCCCCTTTAGTGATTCGGCAGACATCAAGCCGATAATCAAGTTCCTCCCACACTCGGCGCAGCATGTCCCCATCAGTGAGTTCGAAAGCATTGTTGATGCGAGCTCTTGGTACAGGAGGTTTAAAAACTGAATCTTTCACATCACTATGCGTGAAACTTGCCTGCACGCGTTCAACCGTTTCTTCGCTCACTGCAGGCCGACCCGTTGATTTCCCCTTACAGAGGCATCCAGAAGCTTTAAACTGCGCATACCATTGCCGAATGGAGTTAGCAGTTGGTGGATCTTTGTTGAACTTCGTCCTGAAGTGTCGTTGCACTGTTATGACTGACTGATGTGAGTGCATTTCAAGCACGACATACGCTTTCTCGGCTCCTGTCGCCATTTTGTCTCACTGCGCTCTCGAGCGCTCTAGCGGCAGAAACCTGAAGTGCGGCTTCAGCCGAACAAAACTTTATGAGTTTTTCTACGTACCTGTAGTGTGCCGTGACCATATGTCAATGAATGGAGCTACAGTGAATTTATGAAATCGCTTCAATCCTTTGTAATAGCCCTGTATAAGGTATGCAAAGTTGGAAAGGAGTGGGTGAATGTGTTTGCCGAGATATGACGTGTTGGTATTCCCCGTTCCACAAGCAGAGTTAACGGCTTCACTGCAACTTACTCATTGCTAGAGAGTTGTTTCGCAGTTCCGTGCATGATTAATTCCTCCGATCAGTACAAAGAGTGGTTGTCCGATTCCTTCATGCAGAAGGGGAACATTCTTCACAAGTTGTGAAGAACGTGTGTGAACGGTGTATGCAAAGCAGGTTCTCGCAAGGTGCACAGTATTTCCGCGGTGTTAGCATTATGAGGCAGGACGTGTGAACATCAAAGGCATGTCACGTCACACCCCGAGCTTTCGTACGTTGTCACCAGTCTGACGATTTCGGCTATATACGAGCTCATACGGACGAAATCTCGGACTACTGGTGAGACTGCTGTTGAACTGTCAATAGGCAAAGGGACGGTGCATCACATAATCCACGATTACTGCATAGTGGCTGCCCAAAACGTTTTCAGCGAATCGGTAGATCGCGAGAATGGGGTTCACCTGAACCATCTGTCGAGTTATGCCAAAGAGAAAACGTACTGCATTTGGCAAATTTTGGCATTTGGAAAGAGGTGTCACCACTTCGAATCTGTCACCAAATGGATGAGCATGGAGAGGCGGCACCTTGCCTTCCCGCAACCGAAGAAATCCCAGTCTGCTCCGAAGGTAGGAAAAACGTTGCACAGTTCTTTTTCCCAGCTCATTTACTGACTACCACGAGGTGCAACAGTTAACTCTGAGGCGTACTGTAGCAAGTTGCTGAGGCTCAAACAGGCCGTAAAGAAGAGGCTCAGGGGCAGACTCTCAAGATGGGTAGTGCTTCTCCAGGACAACGCTGTTACACGTATGGCCAATAAGACCTTCAGAACCATCAGTGGGACCTCTTGGAACATCCGCCTTACAGCCTCGATGTCTCACCATCTGACTCGCATACCTTCGACGACTTAAAAAAATCTTGGTAAGGTCAGAGGTTCATCTGTGACGGGGAAGTGTAGGACACAGTTGAAAACTGAAACCTTCAGCAACCCAAGAGTTTCTACAATGAAGCCAACCACTCTCTACACGCTCGGATAGTTATATCAGTCAATGTAAATGGTAATTATCACGGTTGTACTGCTCCACATGAACTATAATGGTAACATCGTTATTAAAATTTCGTTGCATTTCGTTCCATTTGGGCACACCTCATACAATTTTTTACATAGAAAACAGTACAGACAACATATCTGATATGCAGTGAACCGTAACTTCACCAGATCTTCGATGACAAGAAGCACGGAAGCACTGGATCCAACTTCCGGTGGACTTTTTTATTGATTGTGATGGATAGTAATTCGTTTTTATCACTGCTTAAATCTGGTACAGAGACGGTATATTATCTCACATCGCGTCGGCCCCTTACTCCTATAGCGGAGAACTACTAAACCACTTACATTTTTGTATGTAATCCTTAAGGATCTGTATGTCGCATGATGTTAAATGGGCTGCAGTCTGGAATCGCGCGACCGCTACGGTCGCAGGTTCGAATCCTGCCTCGGGAATGGATGTTTGTGATGTCCTTAGGTTAGTTAGGTTTAACTAGTTCTAAGTTCTAGGGGACTAATGACCTCAGCAGTTGAGTCCCATAATGCTCAGAGCCATTTGAACCATTTTTTGTCGCATGATGAAGATCACTTCACTATTTTATCAGCTACTCGTTTCCTCAAATCACAGTAACTTTTCTTTTCCTCAATGTAAAAACAGTTTACATAACAAAGTTTTAACGGTATTTTCACAAAAATTTAAACAAACATTGTAGCTGGTATATGAAAGTCATCTCTGAAATCCGATAAATTAATATAATGGTAACGATTAGTGGTGATTACAACAAGTCGACTCTAGCGTCACTTAGCTGTGTAGTTGTTCTAGACCAGTAGTAACCAACCTTTCTGAGACCACATTACTCCTCAGTGCCATCAGACATTAGCTACTAGCTAGTATCCCCTCCCTCCCTCCCTCCCATTCCTCTTCACCGTCATCAACATTGGCGCCTAACTGAACTTTTGAATGAAAACAGTTCAAATATTTTCAGTTTTAAAAGGATGAAAGATATATGATATGAAGTTTATGTAGGTGTTTTATTAAACAACGAATTAATGAGTCAATGAGACAATTTGTATTGCTTGTTTCTCACAAACTTTTAACTAAATGATGATGCCGTTCTCAGTGCATTGCGAGTGCATCAAACAACTTCTTCTAAGAAAGGAAAGCTAAATATCCACACTAAGGTTAAACATTTCGTACGGTAAAAGGTTTCTCTGCAGCTTTCTTCTCCCTAGGGACCCTTGCCTGTTCCACACCCTGCACCCCCATTCAAAATCAACAAAATTAAGTTGTGTGCAACATATTTAGGCCTGCTGTATGTTAAATCACTTGAATGTTGGAGTACTTACTTCTGAACTGGAAGAGACGGAGATTTCTGGTTGCTAATGTTTTGTATTGACCACTGCCTCTAATAATAATAACAAAAAAATAATAATATTAATAATAGTAGTAATACTGCGTAGGCCGTACAGCAGTATAGTAGCCATTACATATTGCTGTCCTTTAATTACTTCGTTTATCTGTTGCGATATGAATTATGAAGATATTTCTGATCTGCTGTGCGCACTATCTATAACACTATGAAGGGATTTTCACGAGATATTTAAGCAAATACGTCTCAGTTCTACAGTCATAGTGGTATGGTGCCAGATATATTTATAGTGGTTGAATTGTGTGAAGAAGATGTCTGTCACAACTATGTTTCACAAGCTGTGTCACGTGTCGACGATACTATGTGAAACAAAAATGTAATTACTGATAAATTATGTAATGAGTATTACAGTCTTGCCAAATAGTGATAATGGTAATGAATTTTTAAAAATATTTCCGTGTCTGAAACATAACTGATTGCTATTGTTTCTCATCCCATAGAAATATAATCAGTTTACTCCTTAGTGGTATTTACCCCCTGGATTAGAAACCACTACACTAGACAAACCACAGACAGGCCTAGTGCGCCGCTACTACTCCATTCATGCTCGTTGTCTTGATATACAATAGGCTACCATTCCAAGGAGCTGGAAATTTTAGCTGCGCCGTCACAATACATATATCAGTTAATGAAAATCGTAGTATGCAAACCATCACCGTTTGAGAATAATAGTGTTAGCTGTAAGTACAACACTAGAAGAATAAAAATGAACTTTAATACACGTTATTAAATGTCAGTGGCTCACAGAGGAGTTGTATATCAATCAACGAAAATGTTGGATCGTTTGATCAAAAATACAAAGTGTCTGACAAATCTCTCATGAATACACAGCTCTCTGCAACGGAACTCTGTTCTTTGCCCTCAAAGAATTATTAGAATATTAGACAAGACCAACATATAGAGCTCTCAGCTACCCCCCCTCCCCACACACACACAAATCCTAAAACCTACTGTCACTCTCTCTCTCTCTCTCTCTCTCTCTCTCTCTCTTTCTCTCTCTTTCTCTCTCCCTTTTCACACACACACAAAACTCACAGACACCTCTGAAAGATTCAGAACAACTGCCAGGAACACCTTCAACTGTTCCACTATCAGCCATCTTGTTTTTACACCTTCAACTGTTCCACTGCCCGCCATGTTTGTATTTATATCTGGTAAACAGTGAAACAGTGACAGTGACATTGACAGTGGCAACTCAATATACAGTGTTTGACAGTGATGAAGATGAGGGAAAATAAAGCGTAAGTGAAACATTATGTAAATAGACACACACACACAGAATGTATTAATTTCAGGCATAGTAATAACAATTTCCAAATTGTAATCTTGGCTTAAACAATTTATACACTTTAAAGTGTAAGTGGTTACAGATGACAAACTGTGGAACAAAACAGTCACTGTAAAAACACAACACATCAGAAAAACCACACCATGTGGTAAAAAGGTATGAGTTCATAATTTATGTGTTTTTACAAATGTTTGTAATTACGATTTAAAAACTAATAGTTACATGTATACAAACAGTAAAGAACATTCTTTATTTTTAACATATGAAAAATAAAAGCCCACTGAAGATGCTGCAACTGCAGTGAAAGATGTCTGGGTTAAAAAACAAAACTGTGTTTTGCTAACATACGTACTCTCATGAAATTTTAACTTTGGAGTCAATTCTTCTGGAAAAATCCTATTCCATAAAATAATTTTCATTTAAGAATGTTAACAGGTATAAAAAGAAAACAATAAAATAAAATAAACTTAGATTTTAAGTGTAGTTGCATGAGAGGAACTGAAAGAGGGTACACATAAAATGTATTCGCAGCTGCAAATACTAACAACCATTTACTGTATACGGGAATGACGACGGGGTCTGTTACACAGATATCGCGTGCTTTACGCGAGCGTTCTCCGTAACTGCTGGCTATCCGTACACGACGCACGGCCAGACCCAAACTCCGACATGTTTCCGTTCTTAAGTCACAGCCTGTACTCGTACACACATTACTTAATTCACGTACAGGGGGCGGACATTTTAACTGAAAGTCGCTGCCTGGTATCGGCGGGTAAATTTGTTACGGCAGTGACTGTGTTGTTAAGAAGAACGATGCAAATTTCCTTCGGACAAGCAGCAGAGACAGTTAGACAGCTGCGGAACAGAAATAAGCGTTTCGGTTCCGATTTGGAGCAGTGATAATCCGACTAAAGGAGGGAAAGTTACATTGGGAAGGAACCCGCTGTGGTAAACGGCACCGACAGGTACCACCTGTCTTATCGACTGGAAGCGCGGCTCCGGGAATGGTGGGAGTTTCCACTGTATAAGTGACCGCTTTCAGAGGCAGAGAATGCTCCTCCCTACTTTGCTTTTACCCGAGACAAAGCGGAAGTTTCAGCGGAGAATGGCAGCCGCGACCACAGACATTAGCATACAGCGGCTTACAACTCCGGAGACCCCTGATTTCCCAACAAGTCATCCTTAAATCCCCTTCCTGTTCAAGGAGGAAGAACAAATGTATATATGTAAGCAACGGGGAAGTAGGAGCTTGGAAACAATTGACATTTTTTTTATCTAAAATTGACGTCAGTACATAGACAAGGCCATTGATATACCAAGAGCAAGCGAGAGTAGGAAAATACGTGTGTGGGAAGCGTATAAAAAGTCATGGGATACGCCAGTCTCAAACCTTGAAGGCGATGTGCGTAGCAGAAAGTATTCGGTGTACAACAGAATGGAAGAATGGAAAATCTTAACTTCGAGAACCCAGTTGACTGTCTTCAGCACTGCAAAATGCTCAGACGGATCAAAAGTATCCTATGTAATGTGGAATTGACCACTACATATCACGAGAGGCGGGCGTGAGAGTCTAAACGAGGGTCGGGGGTCGGGGGGGGGGGGGGGGGGGGAGGAAAGGGGGGGAAAGTATTGGTTTGTCAGTAGAGATGCATTAACAGAGTAATCTGTTGGTCAGCAGAGCTTCGTTACTTAGAACGTGGACTGTTCGTTGTATGTCACCTGAGTAACAAATCCAGCAGGGACATTTGAAACCATCTGTTCACAGCTCATGGTCGTGCGGTGGCGTTCTCGCTTCCCACGCCCGGGTTCCCGGGTTCGATTCCCGGCGGGGTCAGGGATTTTCTCTGCCTCGTGATGACTGGGTGTTCTGTGCTGTCCTTAGGTTAGTTAGGTTTAAGTAGTTCTAAGTTCTAGGGGACTGATGACCATAGATGTTAAGTTCCATAGTGCTCAGAGCCATTTGAAACCATCTGTGGGTCCCAAGTCGATTGTTGGGAATATGATTGTGAAGCGGAACCATGAAGGAACAACCAAAGCTGAGCCAATACCAGGCAGACCTTATGTGCAGACGGACACGGACCTTCGAGCTATTCATAGTGGTGGTGAGAAATATCGCATCAAACCAGCAGAAGGAATCACTCGCGAGCTTCTACTGAATGTCCTACCGGCAGCCCAGTTCGCCGAATTACTGTACGTAGTGAGTTAAAAAGTATAGATACTGAAACGAAAACTAAAACCAATTAATATATATTGAGGTATTGAAACGCTGATTAAATTGACTTGAGTCCAGTTTTCCACGTAGGTTTGCTCTGTAGTTGTGCAGAGACTGGTAGAATAGGTTTTGTATCATGCAGGTACACCCTCAGTACACCCAAACTAATTAAAATATTTGAGATATTGAAATGCTGGTTAAACTGACTTGAGTTCAATTTTCCGCGTAGGCAGTTTTACTGTAGTTGCTCAGAGAAAGATATAAGCGGTTTCGTATCATTGCGGTCAATGTCCCTTAATACATGTTGCAAGGTGCATTGAGGAGCACCAACTAACGCAACGACCAACGGTGGTCAAATTTAATAAATCCACTTGTCACTGAAAATTAAAGTTCTGAGAGCGCCACGCGTCCACAAAGTAACATCTGAATTTTGAGATGACAGTGGAGAACACACCTCGTGTCTTCCGCTCACATTCTAACAACACATATACACTATACGATAAAAAGTATCTGGACACACCCGAAAACATACGTTTCTGATATTAGGTGTATTGCGCTGCCACTCACTTCCAGGTACTCCATTTCAATGACCTCAGTAGTAATTAGACATCGTGAGAGAGCAGAATGGGGCGCTCCGCGGAACTCACGGACTTCGAACGTGGTCAGGGACACATACAGCACAAAAGAGTACAGGCCCACCTCGTCTGTTGATTGACAGGTTGACAGATACCGCCGACAGTTGAAGAGGATCGTAATGTGGAATAGGTATCTATACACACCATCACACAGGAATTCCTAACTGCGTCAGTTATGTAAAGCTGAACAGGCTAACACAGGATAAACTTCAGTAGAGAAATGCAGCATACTTCTCTTTGGGCAGAAGACAGCTACAGGTATTTCGTGTTTGTCGTTTACACATTCTTTTTTAAAGAAATAAAGTCCAGCAAGCATTATTTATGTTACGTTGCCAGTATGCAGTGACATCTCTCTCGAAAATGATTGTTTAGGAAGGATTTAAATTAATTTTCAGTTAATCAGTGTGGTCACAACTTTATAGATGTGGAAATTTGCTTAGCAGGCAACATGAACAATAATAAAATTCACTGTCTGGACTGCTTCAGATGATCAGAAATGGAATATTCTAAATACACTTTGATGTTGTGGCATGTAGGAATGTTTTCAAAGCGCTAGCAACTAAGAAACAAGAACACGGGCTTTTCATTACTTCATCTGTTACCTTCAGTGCTTATACAGAAAGTAAGGTACCGCAACTAAGAGATTATAATGTTAAGATGTGAGTATCTGCTCAGTAACAACTTTGCTGCTCGAGAAGAACACGAATTTTCTCTAATTGAAAGTGGAGGGGGAAGAATGGAATGGAAAGGAAAGGAACTCTTGATGTTAGCTGCAACTAAGAGATTATAATGTTAAGATGTGAGTATCTGCTCAGTAACAACTTTGCTGCTCGAGAAGAACACGAATTTGATGTAATTGAAAGTGGAGGGGGAAGAATGGAATGGAAAGGAAAGGACCTCTTGATGTTAGCTGCAACTAAGAGATTATAATGTTAAGATGTGAGTATCTGCTCAGTAAAAACTTTGCTGCTCGAGAAGAACACGAATTTTATGCAATTGAAAGTGGAGGGGGAAGAATGGAATGGAAAGGAAAGGAACTATTGATGTTAGCTGCAACTAAGAGATTATAATGTTAAGATGTGAGTATCTGCTCAGTAACAACTTTGCTGCTCGAGAAGAACACGAATTTTATGTAATTGAAAGTGGAGCGGGAAGAATGGAATGGAAAGGAAAGGAACTATTGATGTTAGCTGCAACTAAGAGATTATAATGTTAAGATGTGAGTATCTGCTCAGTAACAACTTTGCTGCTCGAGAAGAACACGAATTTTATGTAATTGAAAGTGGAGCGGGAAGAATGGAATGGAAAGGAAAGAAACTATTGATGTTAGCTGCAACTAAGAGATTATAATGTTAAGATGTGAGTATCTGCTCAGTAAAAACTTTGCTGCTCGAGAAGAACACGAATTTGATGTAATTGAAAGTGGAGGGGGAAGAATGGAATGGAAAGGAAAGGAACTATTGATGTTAGCTGCAACTAAGAGATTATAATGTTAAGATGTGAGTATCTGCTCAGTAACAACTTTGCTGCTCGAGAAGAACACGAATTTGATGTAATTGAAAGTGGAGGGGGAAGAGTGGAATGGAATGGAAAGGTACTATTGATGTTAGCTGCAACTAAGAGATTATAATGTTAAGATGTAAGTATCTGCTCAGTAACAACTTTGCTGCTCGAGAAGAACACGAATTTTATGCAATTGAAAGTGGAACGGGAAGAAGGGAATGGATAGGAGAGGAACTATTGATGTTAGCTGAATCGGGACTTTGTGAATAATCGGTGGCGACGAATGTAAGACATGACGACAAGACAAACGCATGTTCCGCATTGTAATGCATCAAAAAGTTTTTCATCACCCCGTTTCCCAGAACTCCTGAAGATCGACGTTGATTGTGCATACTGTGTCATAGACACAGTCCCTTTGACTGTTTACAGGTGTTACTAAACCCGAAGATGTAAACAACCATGCATGGGCAGTACCTATTAGACGGAGGGGGTCCGACAGCCGATCAGTTCCAGTCATTCAACCAGGAAAGTGGTACACGGCTGGTGTTGTCCGTAGTTCAACCGTATCTAGACGGTCAATACCGCTGTTCGCTCGCGCTCACATTGTTACATCGTGCCAGGAAGAGCTCTTTACAAGGGAAGTGTCCAGGAGTCTCGGAGTGAACCAAAGCGATGTTGTTCTGACATGGAGCAGGTACTGAGAGACAGGAACTGTCGATGGCATGCCTCGCTCAGGCCACCCAAGTGCTACCACTGCAGTGGATGACCGCTACTTACGGATCATGGCTCGGAGGAACCTTGACAGGAACGCAATCATGTTGAATAATGCTTTTCGTGCAGCCACAGGACGTCGTGTTACGACTCAAACTGTGCGCAATAGGCAGTATGATACTCAGATTCACTCCCTACGTCCATGGCGAGGTCCATCTTTGCAACCACGACACCATACAGCGCGCTACAGATGGGCCAAACAGCATTCCGAATGCACCGCTCAGGATTGGCATCACGTTCTCTTCACCGATGAGTGTCGCATATGCCTTCAAGCAGTCAATCGTCGGACACGTGTTTGAAGACAACTGGGTCAGTCTGAAAGCCTTAGATACACTGTCCAGCGAGTGCAGCAAGGTGGAGGTTCACTGCTATTTTGGGGTGGCGTTGTGTTGGTCACGGATGGCGCCGTAACGGCTGTAAAATACTTGAATGCCATCTCCGAGCGATAGTGCAACCTTGTTGTTGTTGTTGTGATCCTCAGTCCTGAGACTGGTTTGATGCAGCTCTCCATGCAACTCTATCCTGTGCAAGCTTCTTCATTTCCCAGTAACTACTGCAAACTACATCCCTCTGAATCTGCTTAGTGTATTCATCTCTTGGTCTCCCTCTACGATTTTTATCCTCCGCGCTGCCCTCCAATACTAAATTGCTGATCCCTTGATGCCTCAGAACATGTCCTACCAACCGATCCCTTCTTCTAGTCAGATTGTGCCACAAACTTCTCTTCAATCCTATTCAATACCTCCTCATTAGTTATGTGATCTACCCATCTAATCTTCAGCATTCTTCTGTAGCACCACATTTCAAAAGCTTCTATTCTCTTCTTGTCCAAACTATTTATCGTCCATGTTTCACTTCGATACATGGCTACACTCCACACAAATACTTTCAGAAACGACTTCTTGACACTTAAATCAATACTCGATCTAAACATATTTCTCTTCTTCAGAAACGCTTTTCTTGCCATTGCCAGTCTATATTTCATATCCTCTCTACTTCGACCATCATCAGTTATTTTTCTCCCCAATTAGCAAAACTCCTTTACTACTTTAAGTGTCTCATTTCCTAATCTACTTCCCTCAGCATCAACTGACTTTGTTCGTCTACATTCCATTATCCTCGTTTTGCTTTTGTTGATGTTCATCTTATATCCTCCTTTCAAGACACTGTCCATTCCGTTAAACTGCTCTTCCAAGTCCTTTGCTGTCTCTGACAGAATTACAATGTCATCGGCGAACCTCAAAGTGTTTATTTCTTCTCCATGGATTTTAGTACCTACTCCAAATTTTTCTTTTGTTTCCTTCACTGCTTGCTCAATATACAGATTGAATAACATCGGGGAGAGGCTACAACCCCGTCTCACTCCCTTCCCAACCACTGCTTCCCTTTCGGGTCCATCGAGTCTTATAACTGCCATCTGGTTTCTGTACAAATTGTAAATAGCCCTTCGCTCCCTGTATTTTACCCCTGCCACCTTCAGAATTTGAAAGAGAGTATTCCAGCCAACATTGTCAAAAGCTTTCTCTAAGTCTACATATGCTAGAAACGTAGGTTTGCCTTTCCTTAATCTACCTTCTAAGATAACTCGTAGGGTCGTTATTGCTTTACGTGTTCCAATATTTCTACAGAATCCAAACTGATCTCCCCCAAGGTAGGCTTCTACTAGTTTTTCCATTCGTCTGTAAAGAACTCGCATTAGTATCTTGCAGCCGTGACTTATTAAACTGATAGTTCGGTAATTTTCGCATCTGTCAACAACTGCTTTCTTTGGGTTTGAAATTATTATATTCTTCTTGAAGTCTGAGGGAATTTCGCCTGTCTTATATATCTTCCTCACCAGTTGGTAGAGTTTTGTCAGGACTGGCTCTCCCTAGGCTGTCAGTAGTTCTAATGGAATGTTGTCTACTCCCGGGGCCTTGTTTCGAATTAGGTCTTTCAGTGCTCTGTCAAACTCTTCACGCAGTATCATATCTCCCATTTCATCTTCATCTACATCCTGTTCCATTTCCATAATATTGTCCTCAAGTACATCGCCCTTGTATAGACCCTCTATACACTCTTTCGACCTTTCTGCTTTCCCTTCGTTGCTTAGAACTGGGTTTCCGTCTGAGCTCTTGATACTCATACAAGTGGTTCTCTTTTCTCGAAAGGTCTCTTTAACTTTCTTGCAGGCAGTATCTATCTTACCCCTGTTGAGATAAGCCTCTACATCCTTACATTCGTCCTCTAGCCATCCCTGCTAAGCCATTTTGCACTTCCTGTCAGTCTCATTTTTGAGACGTTTGTATTCCTTTGTGCCTGCTTCCTTTACTGCATTTTTATATTTTCTGCTTCCGTCAATGAAGTTCAATATTTTTCCTGTTACCCAAGGAATTCTAGTAGCCCTTGTCTTTTTACGTACTTGATCCTCTGCTGCCTTCACTACTTATCGGCAGCATATTGGAGTGCCATTCTTCTTCATGGACGACAGTTCACGCCCCCATCGTGCACATCTTGTGAGTGAGTTCCTGCATGACAACGACATCGCTCGACTTGAGTGGCCAGCATGTTCTCCAGACATGAACGCTATCGAACATGCCTGGGATATGTTGAAGAGGGCTGTTTATCGACGACGTGGCCCACCAAATCTGAGGGATCTACACCGAATCACAGTTGAGGAGGAGGACAATCTCGACAAACAGTGCCTTGATGAACTTTTGGGCAGTATGCCACGACGAATACAGGCATGCATCAATCTAAGAGGACGTGCTATTGGGTATTAGAGGTATCAGTGTGTACAGCAATCTCGACCGCCGCCTCTGGAGGTCTCGCTGTATGGTGGTACAATATGCAATGTGTGGTTTCATGAGCAATAGTAAGAGGGGAAATGAAGTTTATGTTGGTTTCTATTCCGATTTTCTGTACAGTTTCAGGAACTGTGGGATGATGCAAAACTTTTTTGATGTGTGTATTTCAGGTAAACTGTCTAGGTACATTAATGTGAACAACTGTCAAAAGTCTGAATAGCCACTTTTTGCAGCACGACCCGCTAGTACACGTGCTGGAACAGGGTCAATGAGGTTCTGGAAAGTATCGACACGGTTGTGGAGCCATACCGATTCCAGTGCCGTGGGCAGCTGCACAAGGTGTCTCGGTTGCGGCTCCATGGCGCAAACAGTTCGATTGAGGTGATCCACAGATTCTCCGTTGGGTTCAAATCCGGAGAGTTTGGTTTCTAGGGGAGTATGCTAATCTCAGGCCCACCCGGTCAGCAGTGCAGCCTAATGCACGGCTTTCCGGATTGGGAAGGAGCGCCTGGTCCCCGGCACGAATCTGCCCGGTGGACTAGTGTTGAGGTCCGGTGAGCCAGCCGGTCTGTCGCTGGTTTTTATGCGGTTTTCCATCTGCCTCGTCGAATGCGGGCTGGTTCCCTTATTCCGCCTCAGCTACACTATGTCGGCGATTGCTGCGCAAACAAGTTCTCTACGTACACGTACACCACCATTACTCTACCACGCAAACATAGGGGTGTCCACCGGGGGCTGAACAGCACGATAACCTTGGAAGAGTGGTTCGGCATGGGGCGGCGGAGGGGTGAAGTGGACTGTGGTAGTCGTCGTGGGGTTGTGGAACACCGCAGCAGCGGTGGGGGCGGAGCCTCTCCATCGTTTCCAGGCCTCCGGCTGACTTACAATACAATACAATACAATACAATGGTAAGCTCATATCGGTGGTCTTGGAACCACACACGTGCACTGCAAGCTGTGTGACACGTAGCAGTGTCCTGCTCCCACAGGCCGTCGTCCCGAGAAAAAACAAACTGCATGTAAGGGTGCGTGTTGTCCCTATGGATATATGCGTGCTTCTGGTGATTCATTGTACCGTCCCGAATGACGATATCACTCAGGGAATGCCACGAAAATATTCCCTAGACTATAACGCTCCGACGATTGTTGGAGGGTTTTTGCTTTCAGACGTTCCACGCCGTACACGTCTTTGGCCATCTGTCCGGGGAGCATCAAATGTGATTCATCTGAAAAGCCCGGGAGAATAAGGCGTGACTCATTTGGAAACGCCACCTGTCGCCACTCAGTGAACGTATAGTTGCGTTACTGGCGTGCAAAATCCAGCGTTCATCGTCGATGAACAGTAATCAGCGTGGGTGCATGAATTACGCGTCGGCTGCAAAGGCCCGTAAGCAGCAAAGTTCGCTGAACGATCGTTTAGGAGACACGGTTTGTAGCGCCTTGGTTCATCTTGACCGTCAGTTGCTCTACAGTTGCGCATCTATTCAGCCGTACACGTCTCACTGACCACTATGACCCATGGTGTAACACAGTTGCCTCGGTCTCCGTTTAGGGTAAAGCCATTGTGGCACGCGCAACATACCTTATCCACGCTGACAGGGGAACAATTTACAAACTTAGCCGTTTCGAAATGCTAATGATCATGCACTTTTGAACGTCAGATACATCGCTCCGTTTCCGTCTTACGACAACGACTGCTCTGTTTTTCGTTTCCCCCAACACGTCTCTGTGGCCGAGCGTTTCTAGGCGCTTCAGTCCGCAACTGCGCTGCTGCTACGGTCGCAGGTTCGAATCCTGCCTCGGGCAGGGCATGGATGTGTGTGATGTCCTTCGGTTAGTTAGGTGTGGTATGCGTACTGTAAGACCTTCGGAACACACACCATCAGATTATTTGACTTGTCGCTCTAACGAAGTAGGCGAGTGACAGCAATATCTCTCGTGGTCTTATCGTGGCTTGTTTATCTTCTGCCGTTAGGTCAGACGATAGAAATTCCACTTTCACGCTTAGAATAGCACATTGACGGTGACCAGCTTTAAACAGAACTTGATTAATTTTCAGACACATTTATTAAAATAATAACAAACATAAAAATAACTTAACTTGGTTCTGGATACCACTTACAATTGAGAATCTGAAGTTCCTTTGGTCTTGGACGTTAATCTTATTCTCACATATCTCTGGTACTTGAGAAAGTGTCTATACATTTCTCTTCATGGCTATGTGCAGGAATATGATAATCTTACTAGGCGCAGACTGAAACTTGACTATAGACAGGTACAGCCAATGCAGACAAATGCAGACTGACTAATCGGAGGTCTGTACACTCATTATAATACCTCGAGCGTTCAGGTATCATTGCGCAAGTGTGATCCGCGTGGAGAAAAGGTTCTACGTTAGCAGCAATCTCATTGGCTGCGAGACATATTAATGCGCAGATCGGCGGAAGTAGAATTTGGTACGTCTCTAAGACAGCGCCATCTCCTAGTGCAGAGACGGACGAGCGCTGCGCCTGCGCTATTGCACTTAGCGGGGCGCGCTCTAGTGGGAAAGTTGTGTACGCGCTGACTACGCGGAACTACGTACACAACATTAGGTTTAAGTAGTTCTAAGTCTAGGGGACTGATGATCCCAGATGTAAAGTCCCATAGTGCTCAGAGCCATTTGAACCATTTTTTTGAACACCCTCCAATGCCAGTGCCGCTACGTGCTGCCTGTGGGTAGTTACTGCACACTGACGTCGAATATAGGTGGTGGTCACATTTATATGACTGGACCGCATATTCCGTAGTGATACTGAGGTAATTTCGAATGAAACATTGATAATATATAATTGCCAGCGACGTAACGTGTGGATTTAATTTAGTAATCATACGCGCACTTTACTGCAATCAACAGATCAAATTCTTTTGTTAGACTATAAATCAAGTGTTCCTGATCAGGGAGACAATACTTCTTATGGTAAATAAGATGTTCAATTTTAATTACCCTCTTCAAATTTCTAATTACATTCATAAATTTAATTATGCTTCCTGTCAGCATTCATCTCACGATTGTAGCTGGGGAGCAAATATAAAATGCTTGGCACGTCGAAAATTGAAAGAACATTTTTTATTAACCGTGTCTGAAACGAATGGTTCGTGAAATGGACGCCACGATAATCAGTAACACTGGAATTTCCCCTGTAATATATTTTATTTCCGAGAGCACGATTTTTTCATTTGATGTGGAATCATTTCATTAATGCAAAACGTATCCAGCTTCCAAGCCATACGTCATGCACGTAACATACACCACATTAACGAAATAAAAGAAAATTTGTTAATAACCTACTTAAAAGCTATGTTCTAAATGAAATTACACATCAAATGCGCGTTTACAAAAAAAAGGTCTTGGTGTTTTCCGATTTAAAATAAATTTAACCCACGACTTACGAACATCCCACAGAAGACCAGGGGCAGTACCCTCAATTAGATTTGCGGAATAACAATGTAAACGGGCTGGACTTCATATTAAGTATTGTTTACATTCTGATCGCTCCTCATATCGTAGTGATTTAGTACTTCTTGAAGATGCGTAATGTTAATATGAAGAGAAAATAGAATGAAACTAGGTGAGAATTTGGTAAATTCTCTTACAGTTAGCTGAATCAATACGTTAAAGGTACAGTTCAGAGCCTTGGTGACCATAAATCGACAGTGACTGTTTAAAATACATCATTTTTCTAACTTGTACAGATGTCTGTCAAAACCTTTTTGTACGTTAACGGTACCAGTAATGGGAGACAAAAGAAATCTTCTCCGTCTCAGGACACAGTTTCTTCTTTTGCTTACGCCTTTGTCCCGCAGTATACGCAGGGTCGGTGTGGTTGCAATCGGATTTGGCAATGTTCATTTGAAGGGGTGGCCAAATGCCCTTCCTGCCGCCACCCCCTACCCCCAGGGATGGAATCAGTGTGCCCCAACTGTCTGCATCTAGTGTAAATCATGAAGTAGTGCCAATGTGTTTCAGATGTCTGCGAGTCGTGTAACTGAGGTGGGACGAAAGGACCAGCTCAGTATTCACCTAGTGTGATGTGGAAAACCGCCTAAAAACCACATCCAGGCTGGCCGGCACACCGGTCCTCGTCGTTAATCCGCCAGGCGGATTCGATTCGAGGCAGGCGCGCCTACCCGATTCCAGGAAGCAGCGCTTTAGCACTCTCGGCTAACCTGGCAATTAGTTCAGGACACACTTTACTGAAGATTAAACCTTTCTTGTAAGGATTTTCAGAACAGAAATTGGCTAGTGACGAGAAGTAAAGTAGCTCGAAGACAAAAATGAAGAAATTTCCAGGAAAATGCTGTCTCATTCTCATGTTACTGAACAAAGTAAAAGAGTTTTGTGCCTTATGCTTGGAATCATTTCATTAAAGCAGGGCTTCTGAAGCTAAAGGTCGCGTGAGAATTTTTGGCGTGTATGTAATGATGTGTAAAATACCAGTTTTAGTGAATTGTAATCTTATCCTGCACTTTCGACCAAGGTGGTAACATTGATTGTTTTTGCAGCAGGAATGCGCTCAGGAATAACGGACACTGAGGTCTTCCCATGCGAGCTATGAATTGTCTCATTTTATTATCATTCATGATCATTTCACCCCATGTAGGTGTGCGCCAAATAAATATCTTCGCATTTGTTGGAGAAAGTTGGTGATTGTAATTTCATGAGAACATCCTACCGCAACGAAATCCGTTTTGTGTTAATGATTGTTACACCAATTCACTTATGATATCCGTGGGACTCTCCTCCCTATCTGCACTGAAAAGTATATTTTATTGTGAATGCGTCTAGGAGCGACCGCAAAGTTCATTATATCACTTTCATTTATCCAGTAAAGCACGAAAACAGCATCTATATATTTGCGGCAGATTTAAAGGTTATTTTTTGTATCAGTATGAGAGCTGAAACATTTATTCTTGTGCTCGTTAGTAAAAATGTCTGCGGGAACACCTGGAGGTATGCTTCCCGTGGCCAAACCACCTTTTTATGAAGTATCTTACCTTAAAGGGTGAATTTGTTAAAAGACAGGGAGATGCGTATTAACTCAACCAAATCGAAAGCGTCATCTGTAATAAGGTTTCTATATTAAAAGCAGTTCCTACTTACACTCTCAAAGATTCCATCTACAGTAATGTTAGTACATAAATGTGTGGTATAGAAAGATGCCAGAAGCGCGTCCTCAGGAACTGCAGAGGCTTTTGCCTCTAGTAACCATAGATATTTCATAGATATTTCATACACAAAAAGTTTTAACAAACGTAAGAATTTCTTCAACATTACCGTTACATAAATCGTTTGACTCATAATGTCTACTTTGACAGACACCGGAAATGGGCAAACAAAATATTTGTCTCATGTAGCTTAGTTTGAGAACCAAGTTTGGGCACTTTATGTAGTCACAACCAACGACAGTTTTTTTTATTTTTTGTTACTAAATGAAGATTCAGTACAATAGTTGGTGTTTCTACGCATTTCGTAAGGTACGCAAAGAAGTGGGATACAGAAGTACTAAGGAATGACGAGATACGTTTGCAGTTCTCTAACGCTATAGATACAGCAATAAGGAATAGCGCGGTAGGCAGTACAGTTGAAGAGGAATGGACATCTCTAAAAAGGGCCATCACAGAAGTTGGGAAGGAAAACATAGGTACAAAGGAGGTAGCTGCGAAGAAACCATGGGTAACAGAAGAAATACTTCAGTTGATTGATGAAAGGAGGAAGTACAAACATGTTCCGGGAAAATCAGGAATACAGAAATACAAGTCACTGAGGAATGAAATAAATAGGTAGTGCAGGGAAGCTAAGACGAAATGGCTGCAGGAAAAATGTGAAGACATCGAAAAATATATGATTGTCGGAAGGACAGACTCAGCATACAGGGAAGTCAAAACAACCTTTGGTGACATTAAAAGCAACGGTGGCAACATTAAGAGTGCAACGGGAATTCCACTGTTAAATGCAGAGGAGACAGCAGATAGGTGGAAAGAATACATTGAGTGTCTCTATGAGGGTGAAGATTTGTGTGATGTGATAGAAGGAGAAACAGGAGTCGATTTAGAAGAGATAGGGGATCCAGTATTAGAATCGGAATTTAAAAGAGCTTTGGAGGACTTACGGTCAAATAAGGCAGAAGGGATAGATAACATTCCATCAGAATTTCTAAAATCATTGGAGGAAGTGGCAACAAAACGACTATTCACGTTGGTGTGTAGAATATATGAGTCTGGCGATATACCATCCGACTTTCGGAAAAGCATCATCCACACAATTCCGAAGACGGCAAGAGCTGACAAGTGCGAGAATTATCGCACAATCAGCTTAACAGCTCATGCATCGAAGCTGTTTACAAGAATAATATACAGAAGAATGGAAAAGAAGATTGAGAATGCGCTAGGTGACGATCAGTTTGGCTTTAGGAAAAGTAAAGGGACGAGAGAGGCAATTCTGTCCTTACGGCTAATAATGGGAGCAAGGCTAAAGAAAAATCAAGACACTTTCATAGGATTTGTCGACCTGGAAAAAGCGTTCGAAAATATAAAATGGTGCAAGCTGTTCGAGATTCTGAAAAAAGTAGGGGTAAGCTATAGGGAGAGACGGGTCATATACAATATGTACAACAACCAAGAGGGTATAATAAGAGTGGACGATCAAGAACGAAGTGCTCGTATTAAGAAGGGTGTAGGACAAGGCTGTAGCCTTTCGCCCCTACTCTTCAATCTGTACATCGAGGAAGCAATGATGGAAATAAAAGAAAGGTTCAGGAGTGGAATTAAAATACAAGGTGAAAGGATATCAATGATACGATTCGCTGATGACATTGCTGTCCTGAGTGAAAGTGGAGAAGAATTAAATGATCTGCTGAACGGAATGAACAGTCTAATGAGTACACAGTATGGTTTGAGAGTAAATCGGAGAAAGACGAAGGTAATGAGAAGTAGTAGAAATGAGAACAGCGAGAAACTTAACATCAGGATTGATGGTCACGAAGTCAACGAAGTTAAGGAATTCTGCTACCTAGGCAGTAAAATAACCAATGACGGACGGAGCAAGGAGGAGATCAAAAGCAGACTCGCTATGGCAAAAAAGGCATTTCTGGCCAAGAGAAGTCTACTAATATCAAATACCGGCCTTAATTTGAGGAAGAAATTTCTAAGGATGTACGTCTGGAGTACAGCATTGTATATTAGTGAAACATGGACTGTGGGAAAACCGGAACAGAAGAGAATCGAAGCATTTCAGATGTGGTGCTGTAGACGAATGTTGAAAATTAGGTGGACTGATAAGGTAAGGAATGAGGAGGTTCTACGCAGAATCGGAGAGGAAAGGAATATGTGGAAAACACTGATAAGGAGAAGGGACAGGATGATAGGACATCTGCTAAGACATGAGGGAATGACTTCCATGGTACTAGAGGGAGCTATAGAGGGCAAAAACTGTAGAGGAAGACAGAGATTGGAATACGTCAAGCAAATAATTGAGGACGTAGGTTGCAAGTGCTACTCTGAGATGAAGAGGTTAGCACAGGAAAGGAATTCGTGGCGGGCCGCATCAAACCAGTCAGTAGACTGATGACCAAAAAAAAAAAAAAAAGGTCCAAAACAAAGTTCTGCAATGGATTCCCCTTATCCCTGGAAATAATATCAGATTTCAAAAGGTCAAGGGTTTTATGAATAAATTCCTGATTAAAAATTAAAACAACAGGTTTGTTTTTATATTCCCTAGTTATGAGAATGTTATTGTCGTATAACTTTTCGTTATAAAATTTTGCAGCTGCTTCAAAGACATGTGTAGTATATAAACTATGTCCCCTATTCTAAAGGGCTTTACAGGCTCTCACAGCAATGTTCGCCTGTAAAAATGTTGGTATACTGGTTTGTTTTCAACTAATCTCATCGTCCATCATAGTCTTTTTTATAACACCCTCTTTAATCCTAGATGGTAAATAAATCCTAAGCCCTTACTTAATAAACTCTGCTCATCGGAAGAAATAACTACATCGGCTCGGTTTATCGCTCTTGCGGCTAAGATGCGGTTACGTCCATTATGGGCACTGTCCATGTTGACATGAATGCGCCGTGAGATAAACAAATGTAGTTTACCTTAGTGTCTACGCTGGATGCAGTCTTCTTCCCAGGACATAACATTATTGATATGCACAAAAAGATCTAAAAATTACACAGAAGTCAAACTGCACTGACGACGATACCGCAGATTCAATGCTAGATGACATGCAAGAATCTTAACCTTATAGGTTGCCTAATTTCAGATTTCGCCCAAGCATGTTCATACGTTAGAAATCTATTTGACACGTTGTGCGCCCAATTACTATCTGCAAACCTTTAACGTAGCGTACTTAAGTAAAATACTGTTGGATAAGGAGGATTTGTTGAACCTTATCCTCATTTGACCAGCCATAATTGATCTCCTGGCTAGATAATATTGATTTACCTTCAAAGTGACCAAGAAAGGCACCATACATTGTAGGTGAGACATGAAGCCGTGTATGAGGATTGCGACCATTGACTAACAATCCTTTTTTTTTTAAATCTGTAAAACTGCTCAAAAGTTCGCTGGGAAAAATTATCTCTTGGTGTTGAGCAATTCACATCCATTGACGGGTTTCTAGATTATCACCGTGATATCTGTCAAAAGACTACCAACGTCAGAAGCAACCGACTGATAAGGATTTCTGTGAATCATGACTGACACAAGAAATGTTTCAAAACATACAGGGCAAACCTATGAACATACCTGAAAGGAAAGTTGAAATACTTCATCCCCAATACCATATAAATAGAATAAGAAGATACAAACGATCGTTTACGCTTTTCTCATTGCCTTGACTGGAAGCCAGATAAATTTAGAAAAACTTCTGGGATATATAAATTTCATTGTGGCTCGTGCAATAGTGTCTACATAGGGCATGCAAGGAGGGACTTTGTGACTAGATGTAAGAAATGCAATAAAAAACATTGGTGCTCTTTGGTGTCATCTAAAAAATGAGAGCCACGCTTTTTCTGCTATAAATGAAGGCACCGTAATACAACGTGTTAAGCCTAAGGGGGGAAAGCTCGATATCCTCGGGTAGCAGGAAATTTATATTCACCGTGCTGGTAACCATTCTACAGTCACAGACAGGTTCAGCTTGCTATTGATTCCGTAGTAGTTTCGACAGCTTGTTGATGATGTGATGGCTGGCTCTGAGCACTATGCGACTTAACTTATGAGGTCATCAGTCGCCTAGAACTTAGAACTAATTAAACCTAAGTAACCTAAGGGCATCACACACATCCATGCCCGAGGCAGGATTCGAACCTGCGAACGTAGTGGTCGCTCGGTTCGAGACTGCAGCGCCTAGAACCGCACGGCCACTCCGGCCAGCTGATGATGTGATCACTGCACACACATTTATGTTGTTCGTTTATGCGCCCTGTTGTGGTTCTGTGCACTCGCTTGTCTTTTCGTTTCGCACACTGCACTTTTATTGTGCTTGGTCTTTTGCCATTCCTTCGTATCGTTCGAAAGGTCCTTTTGTCTTTTTTTTCTCCTCTCTTACATTTATTGAAACAAAACAAATGTAAAAAAAAATAATATTGTCATTTTTGGTATACTGCTCTCAAGTCATATGATACATACTGTTTTAACGTACGTAACATTGTATTGATCCACATTGTGTGTAATTTTGTACAATCAAAAACAGAGTATTCTTTCTTTTTTCCTGTTTTCTTAGTGCCTGGTTTTCGTTTACAACATGCCTGTATGATGTCCATTCATTCTCGCTGTAACCTTTTTGTATTTTTACCAATTTTCATTTAAATAGAAATTTGCTTTTACCGCCGATGTAACCCTCCGGTAGCCTTTTATGACTTAAAAACAACAGTTGTACATATAATAACATTTTGCAGTTATTTTGTGCTCTGTTACATTTTATATATCTTTAAGTGTTTATTTTTTTATATTTTATTTGAACTAGTAGCACACCTGCTTCGTGTACACACGCTATCTGGTGGTCGTTTCTGTTAACTTGTTAGCCTATAATGTGCTTTACGCTCAGTTGTACTTTTCAGCAGTTAACTCTCACGTGACACCGTACTGTGTATGAAGAATTCCACCTCTATTCTTATGTATATTCTTAGGTCTGACATGTACGTTTTAAAAAAATTCTTTTGTTAATCGCGATTCAGTAAATTTTTTTGCTCTGTTACTTACAGCTTTTGTAACCTTCGACAGATGTTTTAATGGTTAGTTAATATCGAAACACGTCAAAAGACGTAAATTACTGAACACCAAATGATCGCAATCCTCCTAGGCGACTTTGTCACACCTAAAAAAGGTATGAGAATACTATTATACTGAAATAAAATAATTCAAGTTTTGCGAACAGATTTAATATTTGGTGTCAAATACTGGAAAAACGTCGGCAAAAATATTGTTATACTTTTTGCTTCAATACTGACAGTAAATTAGATTTAATTTTGATTAAGCAAGTCATAATTGATCTTTTGACATATTTTGAAAATAATTTTGGAGGAATATTTTGCCTGGAAATAAAAAGTATTCCATTGCATAATACTTTTCCCATAAAAATAAAACATTTGAAACGTTTCGCGCTAAGCTCTCAGGTAGTATATTCAGAACTATGCTGCGCCTCAAATCAGAACTAGTATTTTGAAGGAAAGAACCTGAACGTTTTTGGTTTGGAGGTAAGGAAAAATTTCCGCTACGGTCGGATTTACCTACCACAGCCGTTCCGCCATTCACGACATTTACGTGAATGGTCATCCAACAACTAAATCAAATTCCCATACAAGTCTGCAGAGCATCGGTACAGCCGTCGGATCAATGGTGACGGACATACATCCACGCTTCGGGATATTGCGTCCGAATGATCAGCCCCATCCATTATATGGAACGTAAATTTACATTTATGCTCTTTGGTTTAACGGTGACATTTGTATTGCATCTCTGAAAACTTAATGCATAGATAACTTTCTGTCGTAAGGATTATGTAATATTATTACTTCTGTGAGAGACAAATTCTTTTTACTATTTTGAAATCAACAACTTCGCTTTAAACGTCCATTGGCCGAAATATTTAGATATGCGTGTTGTCATAAAAAACTTTGGAATTTTCGTTACTAGTCTACATCGAAATTAGTTTCTCCATGAACAGTCAAGATACTTACAAGAAGATGCTGGACTTTCGCTGTAAGTAATACCACACTAACTCTTCTAAATTTAGAAATTTGTTTATGCTGTTTTAGTTCACTATTAGGTTCAATTACAGTAAAGTAATCATTTTTCGTACAGCGTTTTCTACAGTAGATCGCCACCATTTCAATTAACTTTTGCTTAAAGAAAAGAAGCCAACACTGAGTGTACAACATAAATTACTAATTGTGTGCGGTCAGCAATCCGATGATAAGCTTGTCGGACGTAAACCGGTAAAGGCGCTGTTTCTTTTTCATCTATAATATAGTTAACACTGTTTGGTTGCTTTGTTTTAAGAATAACAAGTAAATTTGTATTTAAAAAAATCCCTTTTCTGTTTAATTTATATGTGATAAATTAATTAATATTATATTTCTAAATTTTACTATTTTCTTCTGTTTGCTCGTTTCCATTTTTGGTTTGTTAATCAACTAATTTTAATCATAGAAATTTAAAGATATATCTACAGTATGTAGCTCTGGTGTACCTTTTTTAGTATTGTTTATGCGTAAGAAATTGTTCGATCTTGAATTCCGCAAAGAAGGATGTTGGGATATTGTTTACTTAGATAAGTAGCTCCAGAAACTTGTATGTTTGTCGTTTGTGTAAGCTGCTAGTACTAATTATATTTATGCCAGTGAGTAAGTGGTGGTGAAGAAGTATTTATTTTTGAAATAGATCATAGTAGGAAGCCTTGAACGAATAAGACGTTCGTAATTCATAAAGATGAAGTTTGCAGGCTGATGAGTCATTTGCACAGTACACTATATCTGCGAAGGAGAAACAACGTTGATTAACGAAGAAGGGTATGCTCACGTTAAGAAATGTAACCTACGGTTGTAAATAACGACGTGTTATGTTGTGCGTAATTTATACCTAGAAGGGATAGTGGAGATACTGAAATAAAAGTACAGAATAGCATAAAAGTGAAAGACATCTGTATCTCACAGAAATAAACAAGGTCAATGCCAAGAGATGTTCCCAAATTCCTTCTTACTGGTATGCGATCGGGAAACTTCCTGCCTGGCTGTAGGGTGGAGGAATTCCGATAGAATGCAGCTGCGGTAAGAGAACTTGGGCTGTCGATAGGCGGTGGTTGGTGTGGTGGGAAACAAGTGTGAAACGGTACCCGCGGCTATTACTCGTAAACACACGTACCGAGCATGCCTAACATGACTTACCGTATCTGAAATAGCAAGCAGTTTAACAACGTCTGGGGTAATACGTTTTTTAAGTCAATATCCTTACGACGTTTACCATAATTTCTTGTTTTCTTTTTCGATAATCGTTTTATCACTTTATACCAACTGTTTTGAAAAATGAAGAAAACCGCAGGACAGATTCTAAATGCACACCTTTTATTGGGTACACGGCTGGTTTCGGAACAGTTTCACTTCCATCATGTGCTGTTAAAAATAAAATCACTTAATCATCTAAGGTCATCCTCACCTCAATGTTGTCATGGAGCCAAACGTAACGTGTCAAAAAAGTAAAAGGGACAACAATTCCATAATAGCCATTGCCTCTTGCTGCACGATAAGGCTCACCAACAGCAAAACTATGTAATATTCGTGTAACAAATAACAGACTGCGAAATAAGCAACGGTCCTTCTGTTTTCTTCGCTTATCATAATGGTCTCGTACAGTGGCGGCTGTTCCATAACAAGAGCCGGGCTGGGTCGCCGAGCGGTTCTAGGCGCTACAGTTTGGAACCGCGCGACCGCTATGGTCGCAGTTTAAAATCCTGCCTCGGGCATGGATATGTGTGATGTCCTTAGGTCAGTTAGGTTTAAGTAGTTCTAAGTTCTAGGGGACTGATGACCTCAGCAGTTAAGTCCCATAGCGCTCAGAGCCATTTGAACCGTAAGAAGAACTCTTAGACCTTCGGTATTTTCTAAAACCTGTTTGATACGATATCACTTTTGCGTACCGCCACAACGATTCTCGTCTTCTAGTCGTTTCTATGACAATGTCGCTACTTATTGATGATTTATTAGTACTTCATTCTTCTGGTATGGATCGCTTTGTCTTAGCCTACTCTTGCTCGTAACTCCTAAATCAGTCTTATCAGTCTAATTTATTTATTTTTAGTTTAAAAATATTTATTGTTTTATTATTGTCCAACATTTCTCTACATCATTTCTTTTTTCCTCAGAATTCATACCTGTAGTACTAATGTTTACACCTTCATTAGACCTTCCTGTAATTATAATTTTAATACTTCTGAAAACACCTTTTCTGCTGCTTTTCCTTCCTGAATTTTAGATCTTTTATCAAATACTCGCCCCAAGATATCACCTTTGTCAGCCTGTTGCCTTGCTTTTTATATAGATTTCCAAAAAATATGTTCTCTTCCTACTGGTTCTGTTATTTTTCATGTATTTAGTATATTTCATCATTGCTTATTAATTTCCAACCTACTATGCTTCTAACTAAACACACAATTCTCCTCATCATTCATTATTGCTAAACTTCTAATTTTTCCAGCTTGTAACTGAGTGCCAGGCATTCACATGCGCGAAGACATTCAGTTTCACTACAGTTACGCTGTACGTTAGTTTTGCTTTCCTGCTATGCACTTACTATCGTAAATATTCCTTGTTATTTAGTACACTGTATCATTTTTCCTTTTCCTTTCATATATCATTGACTTTGCTATTCTATGGTCTGGAGTTGCCTCACCTAGACACTATGCCGAACTCATTTATAAATGCTAGGGAGCTTATTTCGGTACACTGTCTCCTTTATCCCATCGGTATCTGAAATACATTGTCAGCCGTGGCGGTTCTAATACTGGAGGTATGGCATTCCAATGACGCCACTAAGTGCGTATGTTACCTATTGATTCGATCGTGGGCCGCGAGCTCAGGTGTGTGTGTGTCGTTGGTTTGGCGGGGCCTGTTGAGCGCAGTTGGCTGGAGGGCACGTGACTGGGGTTCAGGTCGACCTAGTGTACGTTTGTGTTACTGTAGCGTACCAGCAGACGCTGATATGATCACTCGCCAATACCACTAACATCTAAGAAGTCTTAAGTTCAACCATATAGTTACCCGGTTTGCCATTATATATACACTGAGGAGTCAAACAAACTGGTACACCTGCCTAAAATCGTTTAGGCCCCCGCGAGCACTCAGAACTGCCGTAACACAACGTGGCATGGACTCGACAAATATCTGAAGTAGTGCTAGAGGAAACTGACACCATGAATGCTGTTGCGATGTTCATAAATCTGTGACAGTAGGAGGGGGTGGAGACCTCTTCTGAACAGCACGTTGCAAGCCATCCCAGATATGCTCAATAATGTTCATGTCTGGGGAGTATAGTGGCCAGCGAAGTGTTAGACTCAGATGAGTGTTCCTGGAGCCACTCTGTAGCAATTATGCACGTGTGGGGTGTCGCATTGTCCTGCTGGAATTGTCCAAGTCCGTCGGAACGCACAATGGACGTGAATGGATGCAGATGATCCGACAGAATGCTTACGTAATCGTAATCGGAATCGTGTCTAGACATATCACTCCAACTGCACACGCCCCACACCATTACAGAGCCTCCACCAGCTTGAACAATCCCCTGCTGACTTGCAGGGTCTATGGACTCATGAGGCTGTCTCCATACCCGTACACGTCCATTCGTTCGATACAATTTGAAACGAGACTCGTCCGACCAGGCAACATGTTTCCAGTCATCAACAATCCAGTGTCGGTGTCGACGGGCCCAGGCGAGGCGTAAAGCTTCGTGTCGTGAAATCACCAAGGTTACACTAGTGGGCCTCCGGCTCAGAAAGCCCGTATCGATCATGTTACGTTGAATGTTTCGGACACTGATACTGTATGATGGTCCAGCATTTAAATCTGTAGCAATTTCAGGAAGGGTTGCACTGCTGTCACAAAGAACGATTCTCTTCAGTCGTCGTAAGCCCCGTCCTTTCAGGATCCTCTACCGGCCGCATCGGTTTTGGCGATATGATGTTTTACCGGATGTTTGATATTCACTCGTGAAATGGTAGTAGGGGAAAATCGCTTCTTCATCGCTACCTCGGTGATGCAGTGTCCCATCGCCCGTGCACCGACTACACCACGTTCAAAATCTTGGTAACCTGCCATTGTGGCAGCAGTAACCGATCTAACAACTGCGCCGGACAATTGTTGTCTTATATACGCATTCCCGATCGCAGTGCCGTATTCTGCCTGACTACATATTTCTGTATGTTGATGATTTTCACTTATGGACCGTCTGACAGCAACTGAATAAAACACAATTTTAGTGCCATACGCGTTTCGCCTTTGTTTTCTGCAAGGCATCATCAGTGGCAGGTTGCGTAGACAGTTTCTTATATATTACGCTCCTGTTGCATTTTTGGTCTTGTTCTTCTTCCTATGAGCGCCAATTTGCTGTTTTTTCTGCATTCCACAGCACTATGCACTGAACGCTTTTTTTAAGAAACGCTTTTTTTTAAAAAAAAGCGTTCAGTGCATAGTGCTGTGGAATGCAGAAAAAACAGCAAATTGGCGCTCATAGGAAGAAGAACAAGACCAAAAATGCAACAGGAGCGTAATATATAAGAAACTGTCTGCGCAACCTGCCACTGATGATGCCTTGCAGAAAACAAAGGCGAAACGCGTATGGCACTAAAATTGTGTTTTATTCAGTTGCTGTCAGACGGTCCATAAGTGAAAATCATCAACATACCGTAGTATTACGCGCAACTGAGGAGGACAGGACCAAAAAATTGAAGATGTCAACACATTTCTGTATTTGATTACGGTTTCGGTCCGCCGCTCTCGCGGCATCGTTCGCGCTTCCCGAGCACGGGGCCCCGAGTTCGATTCCCGGCGGGGTCAGGGAATTTTACATGCACCGAGACGACTGGGTGTTGTTGTGTCGTATTCATCATCATAATCATTCATCCCCATTACGGTCGGAGGAAGGCAAAGGCCAACCACCTCCACTAAGACCTTGCCTACTGCGGCGGTGCGGGTCTCCCTCTCTCCTCCGCTCTGTCAATTAGTATGGGGCTTCATTTCCACACTAGTTTCACCCTGCCCATTCTTTTGTGAAGCTTTATTTGCATAGATTGATGTTCCCTTTTCATTTCATTTGTGTTGGCAGGGCAGCCTTACCGGCAAACGACGCGTTTCTGTTCCCTAGGCCCGGAGCAGAGGTGTGTTTGTTTGTTGGTGCGGTGGGCCTCCCGTTGTCGCTTGGCGTCCGGTTTGACCTGCAGTGTGCACCCCTAACAGTGGCGTCATGGTGGCTCGAGTTAAGTAAAGCTAATCATTCCATGCGTGTCGCGGCGGAGTGTCTTCGTTTATGCGGGAACTAGTCGTTAGATCTGTTTAGCAACTTTAAGGGGCTCAGGAGGTTAACGCCTGTTTGCCAAGCCTGAGGTTCTTCCTGATTGTATTTCTGTATCTATCTGTCTAAAGCTGGAGCTCTTGTTACTACTCCTCAGCGCTTTCAGTTTAAGACCTGTTACTTACGAATATAAATTGTTGAACCTTATCTTGATCGACAGTTATCAGCCACTACACCTACTGTGAAATTTAGCTCATCGTTCCTTGCTGTAGCTCTCAGCTTACTTCGAATTTTGCGCAACTGTATAGTTATTAAGGATTATGTTAAGGTTACTCCTGGTGTGTACCAGTTGAAGTACATTTCAGTTCTATGTATTTTACCGTATTGTGAATTTTTGGCAACTGTATATTTATTAAGGGTTGTCGCTAACGTTTGGTTGCAATGTAAGTGTGGGCATTTATGTTTACATTTTATACCTTCCCAGTTGATTTGCTTGAGGGTGGGTGTATTTCATTTCTTAACAGATTTTTTTTACTAAGGGCTATGCGTTGCGAAACGGCCTTCCGACAGCTACAACCAGTGGCGTGTCTTGTGATTATTCCCGTATTTCCATGAATCTTTTCCTATTGTGTAACGGTTAGCTAAGCTTTCAGTTTGTTAGTAAATTTAACAGCTGTTATTGTAAATCATTTGGTTGACTAAATTGTTTGTTAAACCTGATTGCACCCACCGCCAGTTGCTGCGACTCTCCTTGTTTTCGGAATTCAGTACTTCTGATTTTGATGTCCTGCTCTTAATGGTACATATGTTAAAGCTCCTCTTTTAAATAATTTGAGCCGATTCAAGTTTTGGACAGGGTTCTGATTCCTTTAATAAGTTCTAAATTATAATGTTATTTTTGTCACTAAGTTGTTAAGTCTATCACACGAAACAACAAATGCCAAAATATGTGTGTCATCTTCCATGTTTTCCCTTAAAGCTGTCCTATACCTAGTTCTGAGGTATCACATTGTATACTTTTAATGTGTCATTTCGAAATCATACTGTGTTATAACACACAGTTGGAAATAAGGTGGAAGTAAACCGTTACCTTCTCTTTCGCACGTATTTATTGTGAAGGGTTATGGATTCTTCCGTGAAATTACGAATTTATTCCTAAGAGTTTTGAGATCACATTTGTGTCTTCAATTTAGGGTCTAAAACCGGGGCTATAATTTATTTTTAATGTGTTTGTGTAGCAGTACACGCCAAACCCACAAGGCCTCCTCGTGGTTAATAATTCGTATCCACACAATGCTGTTCCAGAAGTATATCTTCAGTATATTCTTCAACTTCATATCAAAATTTAGTAGTAGAGAAGTTTTCTACCCGTATAAAGCATTCTTGACATGTGCCACTTTTGTGTGATTCAGTTGTTCCCACTGTTATCTCGTGTAATATTGCTTTACAGCTGCAGAATTAAATCATTTCTTTCATTCCGTGTTCTTAGATTTTCACAGACAGAAAAGCAATGTTGGCCTTATTACCAACCGGCGCTATTTTATTATTTAATGCTTGTAAAATCTGGTGAGTGACCAAGTAAAGTGCATTAGCAGTTTAAGAAACCTTCTCAAATCCGAACTGTGATTTGGTGAGGATATTGTTATTGCTCTGGTGAGATACTTTCTAGAATGCATCACCTTCTCAAAAATTTCGTCAGCAGCGAAACAGGTGAAACTTAGGTTAGGAGACAAGGTGTTCAGTTTACACGTCTCGTCACTGAATGTGATGCTCTGTGGAACTGTATAGGCAGTCGTCTGTGGCGGATTTGAGGACGGAGTCAAACACTGATGTAGGAAGAAGTGTTTCGAAGCATACCGTTCATAGAACACTGTTGAACATGAGGCTCTTTACGAATGCCGATATTGAATCACAGATATCATCAGTTACGTTTGCAGTGGTCACAGTATCATCTACGTTGCATGGTGAATCTATGGAAATGTGAAACGTGTCACCTGATCTGATTAATCACGAGGTTGCACGAGGTCGAAGATAATCTCTTGATACCTGTCACATGCAGAACGGGTGATCGACGCATGCATCGTTTCAATTAGGCGAGCGAGTGATAGGAGGACATTCGATTGGGCTGCCATGGGAGTTTTTGCAATAATCGCGGTCACCATGACAGCTTTGGACAACGTGACATTTTTGTAGCTCACCTGCACCCCTTCTCGTTTATGTCTTCTTTGCCGGGCTGGAAACACCCGCTACGTCGTCAGGATGCAGACGAGGACCAGTATTCCATTTGTTGCTGGTAAAGCTTTCAGGATGTGAGGTCGTGGTCCAAGAAACTCTTCCGTTCCTGACGTTTCGTCCAGGACTGTGCTGGACATCTTCATAGGCCCGCCTCAGCTGACGAGGATTATCTCTGCTTATCACGTGTTACTTCGACCCCCCCCCTCCCTTTGCTACAGCATATATGTCGCTCTCGAACGACCGACCTGTCAGTCGGCAAGACTCAGCGGAAGAGCGCCTCTGAAGAAGTCCAGCGCAGTCCTGGACGAAACGTCCGGAACGGAAGAGTTTCTTGGATCACGACCTCACATCCCGAAAGGTTTACCAGCAGCTGTGTCATCCGGTCGTGAAAGCCTTCATTCTGCTCCATTTGTTACTGGAGATACAAGCCGCTGCTGCTGCTTATGAGGCAACTGGTGGCTACATGAACCGAAGAAGAATCAGCTGAACCCAACAGCGTACTGCCGAGAACGCTGCATCAGCTCGGAGTGATAGCCGATGACACCTTAATGAGGTGGTTTCACCGCCCGCTGGCACTCTAGGCAAGCAACGTCGGAAGATCGGCTTGGAGATATCGGTAACCACGACGTATATGTTTTGATTCATAAACAGTTGGTGGGAGTATTCAGTATGTGCCAGATCACTGTTCACGTTGTCACTTCTGGCTGACCACGATGTCGGATGCGGTGTAGTCGTGCTGAATGCTGAACCTGGTCTTCTGACCCGGGCAACACTCGAGTTCAGGGCAGCTTCTGCTCCTGACCGGTGCTCGTGTTGATAGAACCTCTCTCTGGTCATCAGGTGTTGTGTTTACGTGAGTACTGGATGGCGGACTCCATCAGCCGTGGCTTCGGAACGCTGATTGTCCCAAAGGAATAGAAAGACCAACATTAGAACTATCTCATTGATCGAGTGTCAAAAACTAGTGGGGGGTGGAGTATTTATGTCGACTATAAGAGGCTCTGATGCACGGCGTCATTCGATGACCGATATGATTTTGCTCTTCCCGAGTCGCCAGTGGTCTTCAGTTCCGCAAGAGTTTCTTAGCGAATTTTTTACAGGGTCTTTACTCCTTAATCAGACTGTCGCTAGACGTTGTTGCGTTTTACCCCATGTCTCTCATGCAACGGAGGCGGTTCGGCCTGCATTGTTCTATTTTCTGCTGAGTTGCTCGCTGCTTAAGACAGTCTTTCTGATCCAGTAACGGTGTTGAAATGTTCCTGATTGGCAGCTGGCGACACTGCGGCGTGATTGAGAAACGCCAGTTGTTTCAACTTCCTGAAAAATTTACTCTCACGTTTCCTTACTAATTCTGTCCTTAGCTTTTTCGCGTAACATCTGTGACGGCGTTGAAACCTTTCAGCAGGGTAACTACAGTGGAGGATGTCGTCATCAAAACAAAACAGAACTGGCGTCCTACCGATCGGAGGGACGAATTTTAGATTCCTTGATGTTAGAAAATTTGAAAAGGAAAACGGATAGGTTGGAGTTAGATATAGTGGGAATTAGTGATATGAGGTAGCAAGAGAAACAGCACTTCTGGTCATGTGAATAGACGGCTATAAATACAAAATAAAACAGGAGTAATGCAGGAGTGGATAAAATAATGAATAAGGAAATAGGAAAGAGATCTAGCTACAATGAACAGCATAGTGACCGCATTATCGTAGCTAAGACAGACACGAAGCCCACAACCACCACTGCAATACTAGATTATATGCCAACTAGCTCCGTAGGAGATGAAGAGGTTGTAGAAATGTATGGTAAGGTGAAATAAATTGTTCAGATAGTTAAAGAAGATAAAAAATCAATTGTTATGAGGGACTGGAATTTGACAGTGGGAAAAGAAAGAGAAGGAAAAGTAGTGGGTAAATAAGGACTTGGGGGAAAGAAATGAAAGAGGAAGCTGCCCGGTAGAATTTTGCATAGAGCATAATTTAATAATCGCTAACAATTGGTTCAAGAATCATGAAAGAAGGCTGCATATCTGCAAGAGACCTGGGAATACCTGAAGGTTCAAATGGCAATGAGCACTATGGAACTTAACTTCTGAGGTCATCAGTCCCCTAGAACTACTCAAACCTAACTAACCTAAGGACATCACACACACCCATGCTCGAGGCAGGATTCGAACCTGCGACCGTAGCGGTCGCGCGGTTCCAGACTGAAGCGCCTAGAACCGTTCGGCCACACTGGCTGGGAATACCTGAAGGTGGCAGGTTGTTTGTTTTTCGGTAAGATACAGATTTCGGAACCAGATTTTAAACTGTGAGACATTTCCAAGAGCAGATGGGAACCCTGACCACAATTTATTTAGTTATGAACTGCAGATTAAAACTCAAGTAATTGCAACCGGGCAAGAAATTAAGATGATAGAAATTGGATAATCTGAAAGAACCAGAAGCTGTTTAGAGTTTCAGAGGGAGTATTGCGACACTACTGACTAGCACTGAGGAAAGGCATACAGTAGAAGACGAATGGGTAGATTTGAAAAATGAAATAGTGAAGGTAGCAGAGCATGAAATAAGTAAAAAGACAAGACCTACTGTAAACCCTTGGATAACGCAGTATATACTGAATTTAATTGATGAAAAGGGAAAACATAAAAATGCATCAAATGAAGCAGTTAAAAGGGAAGGCAAACTTTAAAAGCATGAGACTGACAGTGTGGGGTAAAACTTTGTACACAACGGCAAGGAGAGATGGGCTGCATAGAAGAGCAGCAGCTGTCATCGTACGAAACCTTGGCAGGAGTAGAAACGCCTAGTACTTTACTTTTCCGTGTCCAGATCAAATTTTATTTTTCCAATAGTTAGCCACCGCTACGGCTTTGTCGTTGGCTTGTAGCAGGTCACTAAAACTGCAGGGCTCCGGCAGTAGTCGGCACATGAGCAGATGTGCCTCGTCTTGTACCTCTCCGTATCTGCAAAGACCGTCGTTATCATTAGTCAGCAGTCCCCATTTGCACAGATTAGTTCTGTATCTGGATACACCAGCCCTCAGCCTATTTAGTGTTCTCCACACTATAAGGAAGTTTGTTTCCAGGTGCCATTTGCTCTTTTGGTATTATCTGCAGTGCGGTTTGTTCATTCCCCCATTTATGGACTCTATTATCTTCCTGTGAACCGTCAAGGATCTTGGTTCTTGCAATAAAGCTATTTCTAGACTTAAGCCTCCGAGCCTGAGTGACGTGCCCATTCAGTGGGTGTCGAGAGTCTGTTTCTTTCTTTGTTCTGCTGCCACCTACCTTCTGACCTTGGATGGGGCATTCCCAGCAAGTAGGTACAAATTACCAGTTGGTGTGGGTCTGAGACAGCCTGTAACAATTCGCCTAGTGAATAAGTAACACAGCAAGCAGAAGATTTACGTAACTTGTATATCTCCAAACATACAAAGACTCATGACAAACGATGTAACAAGAAATAGAATCCAGCTATCGATGTCAACAAGGATGAAGGTCGGCGCTCTTGGTATGGAGCCGCTGCAAGTGTGGCTTAGCAGGCGCACACCAATGGGTCAGCCGTATCCCGCGCGACTCCTACCGTTATCGAATGGAAACTTGCAATTCCGTATCGACGTGACGACACCCGTGGAAATGTATCGATACGTGATATCACAGATAGGAAGTTGAAAATGGCGATGTGATAACTGCCAGAAGAGAAAAGTTGGAATTTGAAAGCATATATCACAAAGGGAAAGACAGATACCGTCTAAACGTTAAAGAGACCTATGGAGTGAAGCAGCTGTATAAATATTAACAGACAAGAGAGGTATGAGATGGGAGATGTGAAACTACGAGAAGGATCTGACAAGTACGGAAAGACCTAAATCGAAACAAAGCCGTTGGAGTCGACAAAATTCCGTTAGAATTACTACGTAGTATATGTTTCATGTAAAATTAATCGTCAGACAGCAGAGTTCATGATTAGAACTTCTTCTTTTTGACTATTGACCAAATCTGAAAGCGAAATCGGGTGTAATGGGCACTGCTTTGATCACTTTGAAAGCAGTTTGACAGATTTTATGCGTCGCTTGTCATTGTTAATGAGACATAAAACGTCCCTACATTAGTTCACAGAGGAACGAAACAGCTGTCTGAGCACTGGGTGGAGTGCGTTGCCCCTAGAGCAAGATTTGGCGAAGTCAGAGTTAAGCCCTAAAAGGTTTATGGCTTGTGCTGTTGAGGTAAAATAATCATTATGTTTTATTATTTAACAAAGAATTAAAAGAAATTGCTGTAGAATACAAGAAAGTAGTCAGGATCAAATGTGTATAAGTAATATGAGGAGAGGCTAGGATTGCCAAGGAAAATTTAATTTTTCACAACGACTACTAGTACTACTACTGTCCTCCCTTGCCAGCAGCTTTCCTTAGCTCATGCGTTGCGTACTTGATGCTGGTGTGCAAGACATACATTGATGAGGAAATACCACGTCGTACTTGACGCTAGTGCGCAACATGTACATTGATCAGGATACACCATGTGACAACTTCCATGTTGTGCCTGCTTTAATTTATTATGCAGTACAGGTGAAATCTTATACTTGACTGACGCTTTTCCGCTATACCTCAGCCATAACATGTAACCCAGTAAGTCTGAATAAGTTTATGTATTCGTAACGAGATATGATTGCAACTGTTTTCACTCTTAACCTCAACAAAATCCTACAATACCCTCCCGATCCTCAGACGCCGTGCACTCTGTCCCGCTTTCAGCAACCATTTACCATCCCCCAGATGGATGTTCTGTCCACTTATCAAATTCCCACTCACTTACAACAGCTCCGCATCTCCCTTACTATCCGTAAAATGGATTCCGATAATCCCATTGTCTCGCCTCTGATCACCAACCCTGGTATGCCACCGCACCTTCACAAACACACCCCTCCATCGCTTCACGTACACAAACCCCAATCCTATCTCAACACACTTTTAACCAACTCCTCTTCCCAGACAATAAGATCGGCTCCGATATTTATCTCTCCTGCAAACTTTAACCCT
Organism: Schistocerca americana; assembly: GCF_021461395.2. Lineage (NCBI taxonomy): Eukaryota > Metazoa > Arthropoda > Insecta > Orthoptera > Acrididae > Schistocerca > Schistocerca americana. The sequence continues at coordinate 49,983,931 of NC_060120.1, forward strand.
TCCCCCATATCCCACTCCACATCAGGGCTTCTCTCTCCTTTTCCCTTTTTCCCTTTAAACCCCCCCCCCCCCAACACACACACACCTTTCTTCTTGCACCACTACCCTTCCCGCATATCATTATTTCTCCTCAACCCCTCTCTTGCCCACTGTCTGTATTTCCAATATCTGCTTCTCATCTTACCTATCATCTCCGCCGCGCGGAGTGGCCGCACGGTTTGAGGCGAAATGACACGGACTGCGCGGCCCCTCTCGCCGGAGCTTCGAGTCCGCCCTCAGGCATGGGTGTGTGGGTTTTTCTTAACGTAAGTTAGTTTAAGTAGTGTGTAAGTGTAGCGACAGATGACCTCAGCAGTTTTGTCCCTTAGAAATTCACACACATTTTATTATCTCCATTGTTTCCCACCTAGAAGCCCCTACCTCTTTACTTCCTTCCTCCTTCCACAACCTCTGTGGAACATATTCTCTCCTCCCAGAATATTTTTTCACCCTGAGCAGCTCCTTCAGATGTTAAGTGAAAGTGCAGCGCTCCACTGTTTTTTTTTATAGAAGAATGTTATCTATCTCTTCTCAACTGTATTTTTAAATTATTATTAAATTATATATATTTTTCATCCATTTAGCTCTCCGTTATTATTTTTTTTAAATTCGAAACGTAAATAGTTCTCACATTTTTATTTTTCTATTATCTTTGTTATCTCTTCATAAATTCTATTGGCTGAAGAGAGGAGTAACACCGTCAGCCCATTCGCTGAGGGAGATGAAATAACAATAAAAACATTTCACTCTTAGCAAAAATTTCACTCTTAACTTGCTTAGGTTGTCTGTGTTTCCTTCTGAAGAAAAACTTCTTATAAACGTTGGAACCATTTTGCAACTGATTGGCAGTTTATTATTCCTGCAAGAAGATTTAATAACTGGAATCCTTTACTTTAGACTTGAATGTGACCGCTACGAATATCCATTGAAAATACAGATGATTATAACCAGTAACAATTTGTTATGATTTCCGGTACACATTTCAGAGGGTTACACCTGCATCACGTGGATTTATGTCAATTATTAAGTTATACAGACACTATATGACATTATATGCATGACATTTAAGAAACCTGTGACTCTGTCTTTGGGTTGTCATAGTCACAATCAGAAAAATTGTGTTGGCTTCGCATACGCTTTGTACACATTGAACTGAGATAAAACATGAGCGAAAAAGGACGCTATGCCACTGAAAGACAGTAATACGCGTTACCTTAAAGCCACACATACGTAACGTAAATAACATCAGTCAACATAATCCCACTTGACGATGGAGATGTAATTCTCTGAAATGCGGGGTGGAATGTATTCACTGGGAAACGTTTAGACAGAACTCAAGAGAGGGAAAACAGGGGAAAATAGCTGCTTTTTTTCCAGAAGAGACGATGGTTTTTCGCTGGGAGGCTGTGAAATATTCGCTGTAACCTCTTAATGTGATTTGTGGAACAAGGTACTGAAAAAAAGACAAAAAGGGAAAAAAACTTGTATTTACAATTCGCGGCCGTGTCTAGATTATCGTAAAAACGGCTGTTTAAAATCATAAAAAGTGTTTTGGTCAATATGTAGCTTAATTATCAGTCCCTTTCACGTAATGGTTACAGAGGGTAGTACATTGGTTACGGAATAGATGAATAAAAAGTTTGGACTGTCGTTGGTCTTTGTAACCCGACGGGCGAGCTAGTCGCTCCTAATCGCATAGCACATTTTATCATTTGTTGGCGACGTACCTCTCGCATTCGCTCCCCACTCGACTTTATAAAGTTTTTGAATTACTTTCTATGTAACACTTATGTGACTTGCGCTTTCTATTATTTCGAAAAGTCATATGAGATGACATCCAATGTTTCTTTTGTAATTTTCGATTTAATACAGACTTTCACATAAATTCCGACGATTTATTTATTTATTTATTTACTTATTTTTTTGCTTCATAATAGGTCCTAGTAGTGGTCTATGAATTCTTCACGGGGTCTCTCGATTCAACGTCCTGTGTTGACGAAATTCCACACTGTAGCAATTTATAACTTTACACATAGCTACGAGGAGCCTTCAGTAAGTTACTTTTTTTCTGAAAACAACTTCGTTTTATTCAGGATTTCAGTACATCTTACTATTTGCCGATCATCTGGCTACAAAACCCTATTTTTCAACATAACCTTCGTTCAGTGTAACGACCTTACTCCACCTTACTGTGAAGGCCTGTCTGCCCGCATGGTATCACTCCACTGGTCGACTTCAGAGCCCACGTCTTACTACATCAATAACCTCCTTATCATGCACGTACCGCATCGAGCGGAGTGCATTCTTAATAAGGCCAAACAGATGGAGGTTGGAAGGTGCGAGAACCGGGCTGTAGGGTGGTTGACAACGAACGCTGCATTGACGTTTTATGAGCTGCTCTAGTGCGCCCACACTTTTGTGTGGCCTTGCGCTGTAAGGGAGAAGGAGAAGTTCGTTTGCCTACGCTGAAGTCGTTTCTTCAATTTCCAGGGTGTAGAGTTGTAACCTCTCCTCACGAAAATATTTGAAATAAAAAAAATGGAAATGGTGCCAAGTGTAGCCTGCCCAAAGAATATTGTTAAATGGAAATGTGCCAAGCGTAGCCTCGCCACAAAATAATAATAATTAAATGAATTTTTCTGATATTATGACCTCTGAACAAAATTGGCCCCCATTTACTGTCTGTGTGCAGAAATGCATTCACACTTAATATTCCCACAAAATTCTTTTCTCATTTAATATCAAGTTCGAAACAGAAAAATTCCTAAACACCAAAAATAATTTTAAAAAATTTTGTAACCTGATGAATTTTATGAGGACAGCGGCGCTGACCTTCGGCCCTGTATTCTGAATAACAAAAGCAAAAATTCTTACCTCAGTAAAACTGCAATTATATCTGCTCTTAATTAGTCATTTTTCGACACAGCTTCGTGCAATGCTGACGTATATTTTTTTGATTCTTGAAATCAATGATAATGCATTGAAAATTCTTTAAATGGAAATGAATGCTTTTCTTTAAAAGAGTTGCTTTATATTACAAAATTATTATTGGGGCATTTTTTTTGAAGTAATTAAATTACAATTAACATACATTATTAAATATGCGCAAGGCTGCTTCTTTACCTTCTACAACAATACTCATCCTCCAGATTCCTGACCAGAGTCGCGAGCAGAGCACACAGCCGACGCATGCCGACTCCCGCCGACTCACGCAGACTACTACAGACTAGTGACTCGCTACTACTGTCGACTCGCGCAGTCAAGCGCAGACTAGCGACAAGCAACAACCAACGATAAACTACTCTCTGGTCAGAGATTCTGTCATGCCTCGTCCATTGCCGACAAAGCATACGTCTTACGTAACCCTCCACTGGGGGGGCAAAAATTTGGCAGCGATGGTGAGTCAATTGGACTTGCCATGAGCAACAAATTTTTCTTAATTAACTAAATTTACAATCACAGAATATATATATATATAAGTACAGAACATGAAATAAAATATAGTGCACACGCACTGAGTACAGGACATATCAAGCAAAGACAAAATGTATATGCCTCCCCACAAGAAAAATGAAAATGGAGCCAAGTATAACCTCGCCACAAAAAATATTTAAATGGAAATGGAAATGTGCCAAGCCTAGCCTCGCCACAAACAATAATAATTAAATGAATTTTTCTTAATATTGTAACCTCTGAACAAAATTGGCTCCGATTTATAGTCTGTGTGCAGAAATGCATTCACACTTAATATTCCCACAAAATTCTTTCCTCATTTAATGTCAAGTTCGAAACAGAAAAATTCCTAAACACCAAAAATAATAAAAAAGTTCAGTAACCTGATAAATTTATAAGGACAGCACCGCTGACCTTCGGCCCTGCATTCTGAATAACAAAGCAAAAATTCTTACCTGAATAAAACTGCAATTATATCTGCTCTTAATTAGTCATATTTCGACACAGCTTCGTGCAATGCTGGCGTATATTTTTTTTTGATTCTTGGATGCAATGATAATGCATTGGAATTTGAAATGAATGCTTTTCTTTAAAAGAAATGCTTTATATTATAAAATTTATTATTGGGGCATTTGTTCTGAAGAAATTAAATTACAATTAACATACATTATTAAATATGCGCAAGGCTGCTTCTTTACCTTCTACAACAATACTCATCCTCCAGATTCCTGACCAGAGTCGCGAGCAGAGCACACAGCCGACGCATGCCGACTCCCGCCGACTCACGCAGACTGCACCAGACTAGTGACTCGCTACTATTGTCGACTCGCGCAGTCAAGCGCAGACTAGTGACAAGCAACAACTAACGATAAAATACTCTCTGGTCAGAGATTCTGTCATGCCTCGCCCATCGCCGGCAAAGCATACGTCTTACAGAGTCTCGTACCACAAGGACGCAAGGGAGAAGATGTGATCTGTGGCCAACATCCTCTTTCTACAACACAAATGTACACGTGGATTAATACGGCTCTTGATTTATATGAACTGGAAACATTTAGTTAACTTAAATGTAGTCTATGTTTTGTGGTACAAGGTCATCAGTAGTAGTCGTCTTGCAGTCAATATCGGTAATCTTGTTATTACAAACTTCAGTTCTCACTGCTAGTAAAGTACAATTCTGGTTGATGTAAACTAGTTCCGCTATATGACTAATCTTGTTGCTATGTACTGTCATAGCTTGTGACGAAGTAAACCCGCTCTGCAAGTAAACTGACAGACACCACACTGGATGACTGAGTCAGTGCATGAGGCACTCCGACCAGCGGCCGTGGCCTAAATACATGCAGTCGAGACGGCGTTTGGGGTATGTTGCTTGTGAGTGTCTCTCTGGCCTCTTTCGAGATAGGCGCGCTTCATCCAGATCAAAATAGTCGATCTTTGCGCTTACCCTTTGCCGACCAGTATGCTGGCGACAGCTTACGCCTGTAGGGCTCGGTGGTCTATGGGTATGATTCCTGCGTACGATGCAGGAGGTCCCGGGTTCAAATCCCGGACGAGCTCTAACGTTTCGCCGCGCGTAGCGGCCGTGCGGTTTGAGGCGCCTTGTTACGGACTGTGCGGCCACTCCCGCCGGAGGTTCGAGTCCTCCCTCGAGCATGTGTGTGTGTGTTGTTCGTAGCATAAGTTAGTTTAGTGGAAGTATAGGCACTGATGACCATAGCAATTTGGTCCCTCAGGAATGCACATACATTTAAACATTTAAGCTTACTCTAGCACACTGAGGGTAGCACAATACACTTCAGAGTTGATTGTTACACTATGAAGGAGTACTTGAAATAGAATAACCCCTTCAGAGTCCCAGAAGATCGTCGTCATGAAATTACTAGCTTCGGATGCTGCTTTGAGGAGAGCTGAGGTGGCGCCACTCATGGATTGCCGTTTTATTTTCGGTTCGAAGTGACGAACCCATGTTACATCGCACGTGAGATGTTCGACAAGGAATTGTCACGATCAGCCTCGTAATACGCGAGTGATTCTGCACAGATAGTCCTTCGTTGCGCACAACTTTGAGTACCCCAAATGATGGACGAGTGAATCAGCTCTACCAACAGAGACGTCCAGTTGTGCAGGGAGGCTTTTGGCTGCGATCCGCCGATCACCTCGAATGAAAGTGTCCACAGTTTCAAACATTGCAGGGGCCATAGCTGCGTGCGGCGGCACGACACGCGGTTAATCGGAAGGGTTTGCGGGACCTGGTTGCTTTGAAGGCAGACGCCTTGCCTAATGACTCACCGTGCTTTTGCTCACTGCCAGATCTCCGCAGACACTTTGCAAGGGCCTATTTATTTATTTGATAGTATAGCTGGGGCTCCCCGTCGGGCAGACCGTTCGCCGGGTGCCGGTCTTTTAACCTGACGCCACTTCGACGACCTGCAGTCGATGAGGATGATAGGATGATGATGGGGACAGCACAACACCCAGTCCCTGGGCGGTGAAAATTCCCCGACCCAGCCGGGAATCGATCCTGGGCCCAGAGCATTGACAGTCCGTCAGGCTGACCATTCAGCTACCGGGGGCGGACGCAACGGCCTATGAATATCAGCGATTGTCTGGTTTCCCGCCAAACGAGACTCAATCACAGGTCTCTGCTTTGGAACGCAACTCTGTTTCAGACGCCACTTTGAAAGCTACACAAAACGACGCCATCTATCGAAACATCATGAAACTATAGGGGCTGAAGCAGGAATATTCTGCGATGTCGCACAAAAAAATCCGCATTATCTCAACTGAAAATGGCCGATAAAAAGATGTGTTGTGCTGCTTACTGAAGGCCCCTCGTAATTCATAACATCAAGCGCATGCGCCTGCAGTATTATGACATCACAGCCAAAAAAAAATGCTCCGCGACAAACACGCACAGACAGCTCTCTGTGTTCCTCCATGAGATCCACAGCACAGTGGACAACGGCCCTCAGGTTGATGCCGTGTTCCTTGAGTTCAGTAAGGCATTTGACACTGTCCCACGTTGCCGCTTAACGAAAAAAATACGAGCTTACGGAGTATCGCAGCAGACCTGCGATTGGATTAAAGACTTTCTTGCAGACAGAAGTCAACACGTCGCTCTTAAAGGAACTAAATCGACAGATGTAAAGGTAATATCCGAAGTACCACTGGGAAGTATGATAGGAGCGTTGCTGTTTGCAATATATATAAATGGATCTGAGCACTATGGGACTTAACTTCTAAGGCCATCAGTCCCGTAGAACTTAGAACAACTTAAACCTAACCAACCTAAGGCCATCTCACACATCCATGCACGAGGCAGGATTCAAATCTGCGACCGTAGCGGTCGCGCGGTTCCAGACTGAAGCGCCTAGAACCGCTCGGCCACTGCGGCCGGCTTAATATAAATGATACAGTAGAAACCGTCAGATGCTCTTTAAGGCTATTCGGAGATAATGAAATTGTTTCTACCAAAGTAGCAACGCCAGAAGGTAGTAAGAATTTGCAGAACGAACTGCAGAGAATTCATGAATGGTGCAGACTGTGGCAGCTGACCCTGAACGTAAATAAATGTGACATGTTGCGCATACATAGAAAAAGAAATTCACTAATGTACAGCTACACTATTGACGACAGATATCTGGAGACAGCGTCTGCCGTAAAATATCTAGGCGTAACTATCCAGAGCGACCTTAAGTGGAGTGACCATAAAAAACAGATAGTGGAAAAAGCAGACACGAGAATCAAATTCATCGGAAGAATCTTAATGAAATGTAACTCATCCACGAAAGAAGTGGCTTATAAGGCCCTTGTTCAACCGATTGTTGAGTATTGTTCATCTATCTGGGATCCATATCAGGTAGGACTGATATAGGACATAGAGAAGATCCAACGAAGAGCGGAGCGTTTCGTCACGGGGTCGTTTAGCTGGCTACAGAGAGTTAACGGAGATGCTAATCAAACTCCACTGGCAGACGTTACAAGAGAGACGTTGTGCATCACGGAGAGATTCACCATTGAAATTTCGGGACAGCACTTTTCAGGAGGAGTCAGACAACATATTACTTCCCCCCACATATGGTTCAGTTGGCTCTAAGCACTACGGGACTTAACATCTGAGGTCAGCAGTCCCCTAGACTCAGAACTACTTAAATCTAACTAACCTAAGGACATCACACACATCCATGCCCAAGGCAGGATTTGAACCTGCGGTCGTAGCAGCAGCGGAGTTCCGGACTGAAGCGTCTACAACCGCTCGGCCACAACGGTCGGCTCCCCCACATGCATCTCGCGTATCGACCATGAGGAGAAAATTCGAGAAATTAGGGCCAATACAGAGGCTTACCGACAACCATTCTTCACACGCACTATTCGCGAGTGGAACAGGGTTGGAGGGATCAGATAGTGGTGCCGAAAGTACCCTCCGCCAGGCACCATCAGGTGGCTTGCTATGATGTAGATTACGATGTAGATGTAGTGGTTGTGGGCTCTACCTCTGTTTACGCATTATTGGTCTTGTACTTACTAGCGATTACAAGCTGATTTTTGTCACAGAAGAAATTACAGTCGACGAGACAGTAAATGTTTCCACGGCAGAATGAATTCATTTGTACAAGATATTCTTTTCTGAAATATAAAGAAGACGAAGAGGGACTGAAGGAAAGGAAAGAACCGTTACGCTCTCGACTCTGCAGGATACAAACCCGCGTGGAACTTGGGCGACTGTGGCAGTCTGGCAAGACGGCGGCAAGTGTCATCGTTTCCGCGTGGCAGCCGGCAAACAAGCGGCGGAGTTTGCAGAGGGCGCCCTGCAGAATTGAATTCTGCGCGGCTGCTCGGCTGTTCGGCTGCTCGGCTGTGCAGGGCGTGAGTGCACATAACGAGGCAGCCGAGTCGCGGTAATCAATTCCTCCCCGAAGCCACGGGGCCGCGGCAGCGGCAGCGGCCGCGGCGGTAACGAGCCGACCCACAAGTTCGCTGTCGCCGGCTCAAACGTCACCTCGCCGTCCGCCGCCACCGCCTTCACCATACGGTGGTGCTCGGATATCATCACACACAGAGTGCGTGGTGTGGTGTGCGTACTGTAAGACCTTCGGCACACACACCATCAGATTATTTCACCTGTCGCTCTAACTAAGTAGTCGAGTGTCAGCAATATGTCTCGTGGTCTTATCGTGGCGTGTTTATCTTCTGCCGTTAGGTCAGACGATAGAAATGCCACTTGCACGCTTAGAGTAGCAGATTGACGGTGACCAACTTTAAACAGAACTTGATTAATTTTCGCACACATTTATTAAAATAATAAAAATCATATACATTACGTAACTTGATTCTGGATGCTGTTTACAATTGACAATCTGAAGTTCCTTTGGTCTTGGTACGTTAATCATATTCTCACATATCTCTGATACTTGACAAGGTGTATATTCATTTATCTTCATGGCTATGTACAGGAATAAGGTAATCTTATTAGGCGCAGACTGAAACTTGACTATCGACTAATGCAGACTGACTAATCGGAGGTCTGTACATTCGTTATAATACCTCGAGCCTTCAGGTATCACTGCGCGAGTGTGATCCGCGAGGAGAAAACGTTCTACGTTAGCAGCAATCTCATTGGCTGCGTTACATATTAATACGCGGATCGGAGGAAGCAGAATTTGGCTCGTCTCTGAGAGAGCGCCATCTCGTAGTGGGGAGACAGACGAGCGCTGCGCCTGCGTTGTTGTGATTAGCGGGGCGCGGTCTAGTGGGAAAGTTGTGTACACAACATATGGTAAAAACTCACAACTCTGAGGACTTTCTCCAAGTAATACGATTTTCGTTGTTGACACTGTTCCTACATTACCCCCTCTCGGGCGATTTCTGTAGGCTTACTTGGTCATTATCACTGAGAGCGATGTTTTCTGGGTGATTAGACCAACTAAATTTCCTCTTCTGCGGGTTACTGGGGGAAAGAAAGGGAGCTGATACTGCGTAATCAACCACAATATTTTACGTTCAGTATTTATATGGCAGCAAACATGCACGGGAGAGTTCTGTTCGTTCACTGTTCTATCAGATGTAAGGGATCTAGATACTAACTGGGACCAGTCCATAGCTTCATCAGTGTGGGAGACATGGACATACTAACCTCGTTAGTGAGGGTGGATGTCCACGCCCGCCAGGCCTTGGTGGCCGAGCGGTTCTAAGCACTTCAGTCTGGAGCCGCGTGACTGCTCCGATCGCAGGTTCGAATCCTGCCTCGGGCATGGATCTATGTGATGTCCTTAGGTTAGTTAGGCTTAAGTTGTTCTAGGGGACTGAAGACCCCAGATGTTAAGTCCCATAGTGCTCAGAGCCATTTGAACCATTTGTCCACCGCCGCGACAGGTGGGGTCTACTTAAGATGGTAAACAGGAAACAAAAGAGTCTTTGAAACAAAATGCGGAGCGATGTAAGACGGAAGTTTACTATTCTTGGCTCAGTCTGTCAGCTCTCGAAACGACACTCAAATGGAGCTTTACCATACGCTGGGTGCTGATGTAAAGTGTATTTACGCGGTGTTCTTCGTATACCACTGCTCCATAACCTCTTCACTCCTAAGGAAAAAAAGAAAAGAAAAGGAAAACATGGAATTTCTTTTCATGTTTACAGTAAACTTTGATTTGTAGTTACTTTCCCTTTCTTCATTAAACACATTTTATTCGGCAGTACATGTACTTCATTCGAAACAGTAAACTGTATATTTTAATACACGCAGAAAATGTGTTTCTCCTCTCTCATTCCTAGTGCGAAGCGCATATTCTCACGTAACCCTTTCTTCTACTCCTTCCTTTACAACTGCACTCCATTCCCCCATGACTAGTAGATTTTTAATTAATGTATTGATGCAGTTTCTCTATCTCTTTCTCTTCTGCTTGCGACGTCGACTTTTATACCAGAGCTGTTATTGTCGATTTGGTTTCCAGTCGATTATGATTAGAATAACCCTATCACAGATCTGATCACAGTAACTCACTCTCTGCTCTACCTTCTTATTCACAACAAATTCTACTCCCGCTATACCATTTTCTGCTGCTGCTGATATTACACTAAACTCATCTAACCATAAATCCTAGTCTTCTTTCTGTTTCACTTCACTGACCCTCACTATATCTAGACTGAACCTCTCCCCTTCCCTTTCCCGATTTTATAGCTTCCCTGCACCGTTTAAGCTTCTGACATTCCACGCCCCTACTCATAGAACGCTATCTTATCGTTAGTTATTCAGTCTTTTTCTCATGGTCACCTCCCCCTTTGCAGTCTCCTCCTGCAGATCCGAATGGGTGACTATTCCGGAATCTTTTGCCAATGGAGAGATCATCACGAAACTTTTTCAGTTACAGACCACGTATCCTGTGGATACATATAATGTGTCTTTAGTGCAGTGGTTTCCTTTGCCTTCTACATCCTCATCCCGTTGATCATTGCTGATTCTTCCGCCATTTAGGGGCAGATCCCCAACCCGAGGGCAAGATTGTGATTTGAATCTCTGTCGGCTCCTCCGGTCTCTTTGAAAAGGCTGTTAACAGAATGCGGCTCACTTCTTCAGTAACAAATTTAAGCGGTGCAGGGTTCGAACGCGGGACTGAGGACGTTTTGAGTAGTAATGAAAGACGCCTGCCCTTGACCACGGATGCATAGTAATATTTAGAAAATATGATTTGTTCCTTGAAAGATTCTGTGCTCTGGTAAAAAACTAAGAACAATATGGCCCATAGTCACGGATCGTAGGTCTATAAGTTGAAGAACACTCCTATTTACGGAGAAAAAAGATTGGGAACGAAGGTCCACGTGCATGGACAAGGGAAGGAAGAGGATAAGAATCTAAGAATCGCGTCCGCTAGTAAAGGAATTTGGTATCTGCATGTTTTTAATTTCGTGGTGAAACGTTACCTGACTTAAGTAGATTGCAGAAAACGCACTCACTTAGTGTTTTCATGGTGTGGCACCAGCGTTGCCTGTAGGTTCTTGTAAGTGCGCTTAAACTGAACTGATTTCACAGTGCAAACGTGAAACGAAGCTAGAAGATCAGCCGAAAATATACTGACAGTCAATCCACAGACAATTTTGCAAAACTTTGCCCTTCATGAATGAAGTGCGTTTATTCAAAGATCTGTTTATTGGGGTGTGCGAGCAGGTAGTCCAACGCACAGCAATATATTCTAAGACGATATATTGTCAGACAGAAAGTATAAATGCACAACGGAAGATTAATTAATAGCCTCTATATAAACTTAGGTCATCTCTAACTCTCCATATCACCAAAAGTGTGAAACATGACCCAGTAAAGGAAAAGAGTTAAGAAATAATAGCTGACACTATCTTCAAGTGGCCGACTACAACCAGTCTGGGTTCCCGCCACAGAGTACCCCAGCTACAAGGATTCTTTTATTTCATTGTCTCATTACCCGAAGTGCTTCCACACTTCCTTGGAAAGATACGTGCATGAATCTTTGGAGCCAGTATTTATATCGAAAACTCCCCATCATTCTACTTGCTTTAATGATTCTGTGACCAGGTTACGTGAGATGACACCATCACTGTAAACAGTTACAGCACCACGCACGCCGCCGTGAACGACTCTCACTTTGGCCTGTCAAAGCCTGAAGAATTTGGCGAGATGTGTGGTTCTAATCCTCGCCATCACAGACCAAAATATTACTGTTTCTCAGCGCTCGAAAAAATCATTACAAGCTCTCACACTGATCTGGCGGCAGAAGATCCATCAAGTCTACAACCAACGTCACCCGTCATTTAAGTCAACCTTTGTGACGTCCGGAATCTGTATGGTCGACAGCAGGTTCACCACGCTGCATGTAGTGCAGTTTGCTGGACAACCTTCCAACATTTATTCATCATAGTGGCGTCGACAATGTTAGCTATATTACCACTTCCAACATGGAGTAAACGTCTACATTGGCGATAGTGGTTTGTCATAGAACTCCCGCCAGTTCATTGTAGAGTCACCTCGTTCACCTCCCGTTATACACTGAAGATTTAAAGAAACAGGTACACCTGCCTAATTCCGAGTAGCGCCCCCGCGAGCACGCAGAACTGCAGTGACATGGACTCGACTAATGTCTGAAGTAGTGTTGGAGGAAATTGGCACCATGAATCCTGCAGGGCATCCATAAATCCCTGAGAGTACGAGGGGGTGGAGAACTCTTCTGAATAGCGCGTTGCAAGGCATCTCAGATAATGTACATGTCTTGGAAGTTTTGTGGCCAGCGGAAGTGTTTAAACTCTGAAGAGCGTTCCTGGAGCAACTCTGTAGCAATTCTGGACGTTTGGTGTGTCGCGCTGTCCTGCTGGAATTTCCCAAGGCTGTTGGAATGCACAATACACATGGATGGATGCAGGTGATCAGACAGGATGCTTACATACGTTTCACCTGTCAGTTGTATCTAGTCGTATCAGGGGTCCCGTATCACTACAACAGCACACGCCCCACACCGTTACACAGCCTTCGTCAGCTTCAACAATCCTCTGCTGACATGCAGCGTCCATGGATTCTTGAGCTTGTCTCCATACCCATACACTTCCATCTGTCCGATACAATTTGAAACGAGACTCGTGCGGCCAAATTGGTTCAAATGGCTCTGAGCACTGTGGGACTTAACTGCTGAGGCCATCAGACCCTAGAACTTAGAACTACTTAAACCTAACTAACCTAAGGACAACACACACATCCATGCCCGAGGCAGGATTCGAACCTGCGACCGTAGCGATCAAAAGTATCCGGACACCTGGCTGAAAATGACTTAAAACTTCGTGGCGCCCTCCATCTGTGATACTGGAATTAAATACGGTGGTGGCCCACCCTCAGCCTTGATGACAGCTTCATTTTTCACAGGCATACGTTCAATCAGGTACTGGAAGGTTTCTTGGGGAATGGAATCCCATTCTTCACGCTGCTGCAGTGAGGAGAGGTATCGATTTTCGTCGGTGAGGCCTGGTACGTAGTCGACGTTCCAAAATATCATAAAAGTGTTCTATAGGATCAGGTCAGGACGCTGTGCAGGCCAGTCCATTAGAGGGATTTTATTGTTGTGTAACCACTCCACCACAGGGCGTGCATTATGAACACGTGCTCGATCGTGCTGGAAAGTGCAATCGATATCTCCGAATTGCTCTTCAACAGCGGGAAGCAAGTAGGTGCTTAAAACATCAATGTAGTCGTGTGCTGTGATAATGCCACGCAAAACAACAAAAGATGCAAGCTCCCTCCATGAAAAACACAGCCATACAGTAACACCACCGCCTCCGAATTTTACTGTTGGCAGTACACACGCTGGCAGATGACTTTCGCCGGCCATTCCCCAACCCATAGCCTGCCAACAGATCGCCACATTGTGTACCGTGATTCGTTACTCCACACACCGTTTTTCTACTGTTCATACGCTCCTTACACCAAATGAGGCGTCGTTTGGCATTTACCTGCTTCATGTATGGCTTACGAGCAGTCGCTGGATCATGAAATCCAAGTTTTCTCACCTGCCACCTAAATGTCATAGTACTTGCAGTGGATCCTGATGCTGTTTGGAATACCTGTGTGATTACGACCAACTTCAACTGTCGGCGGTCTCTGTCAGTCAACAGACGACGTCGGCCTGTACGCTTTTGTGCTGTACGTGTCCCTTCACGTTTCCACTTCACTAGTACCTCGGAACTGTGCACCTAGGGATGTTTAGGAATGTGGAAATCTCCGTGAGTTCTCCGGAGCGCCCCATTCTGCTCTCTCACGATGTGTAATGACCACTGAGGTCGATGATATGGAGTACCTGGCAATGGGTGTCAGCTCAGTGCACCTAATATGAAAAACGTATGTTTTTGGTGGTGTCCGGATACTTTACATGACATAGTGTATCTCTGTATTTGAATACGCCCGCCTATGCTAGCTTCTTTGGCGTTTCAGTGTATTTTCTCAGTGGATCAGATCAGTTCATCAATATATATATCGAGGTAGAAATTCATTCCTGAAGTACCCCGTCAAAATCGTACGTTTGAACGAACCGAATGTGTCTCCGGAAGAGAAGTGACGTCCCTTCGTGGAACATTGGTTGTCCTGCGCTGCAGTTTACGATGAATGGCTGGATTCAATGTTGTTGGGCGGTAAACAGCTTTGTCACCAGCAGCTTTCCACAAGATCGTGGTACAGGTGAATGAGAAGTACTCCTGTCAAAATGGAAGGTAAAGGCCACGGAAATGTAAAATATCACATACGAGTTTCAGCAGATTTACCCATACCGTTTTCAATTATAAACAAAAGTAATAAAACGGTGGAACCCAGTAATATGGCTGGTTTATCGCGAATCAAAGAACATGAGCCACTAACAATGCACTAAAACTACATCCAGTTAAACAAGACAAGAGTCCTGACAACCCACAAATTGCCAGCAAATGTCTTGCTGTGGTTTCATCGTCCCCTGATATGAATAGTAAAACACTCAGTAGACCAAAGGGTTCCTTCCTGTCACCACACAACAGAAAGGGCTTTAAAACACGGTGCACCGGGTGTGTGACGCTGGGTCTCCTTGCCGCAAGAGATATGTATACGTCACTAGGCAGTCGCCGATATGAAGGCAAGCGAGGACCATCCCGTGGTCGAGTTCGAAGGGATGAGCGCCCTGGGCGAATAGTTGGTTTGAACGATTGCAGGTTATTGTTATCTATTGCTCCCTCTTAACTGCTCATACCAGGTCTTGAACAGGGATAGAGCAGATCTCTTCCTTGAACGACTGACTGGCCCATTCTTAACCTGGACATGATGGAGCACAACAAGCTCCCTCTTAATACCTACTGCTGCTCCCTCTTAACCCCCACGCTCTTTGTCACCCGCCATAGACCAACCCGGAGAGGGACGTGAAGTGTGGTATATCCCTGGCAGGTTGCTTCCACAACTCTGTCAGCTGCCTCATTCCCCACATTCCCACGTGTCAGAGTCCGTTGTAGAAGACCATCTATTACTTCTACCAGTGCAGGGAATGAATAGTGTCCTGAGCCGCCTAATCTATCCTATTAGCTGAGAAAAGTTGCCGAATAGCCAGCAGGTCACGAAGAGAGTGAGTGCAGACAAGAAATGCCTCTCCTCTAAGAAGTGTCCACCGACGCCTTCATAACCGCCCACAGCTCTGCTTAGTTCATTGGAATGAGGCATAGTTGAGTTTAACGACAAAATTTGGAAGATAATACAATACCCGACACTGTTCCCTTGCTTCGATCCATCGCTATCAAACAGCATGAGCTCTGGATACTCCAATAAAATGCCGTTGAAAGCCAGTTTTAAACTAAAGGCGTCGGGGTGAACTCGTTGTGCTCCATCACGCCCAGGTAAAAAATGGGCCAGTAATTTATTCAAGGAGGAGATTTGCCCCATACCTGTCCAAGAACTGGTATGTCTGCTACCCCAAGTTGCTCAAAATATTCCTTGACACAAACAGAACAGGGCTCGGTAGTGCGGCGACTAGCGAAATTCCGTTGTATTGGTCGTGCAGTTCCATTATCCACAATAGGATGATCAGAGACGGCTTTCGCTTTGTATACATGTTACACCTTGAGGACGTCTCGCCAGAAGATAAGATTCAGCTCACCAGCATCTGCACAGCCAAGTGCCTTCGTGGTAGACAGTGTCCAAGATCTTTAAGTAAGAGAGCTTAGCTGATCCATACTCTATGCTGCCACAATCAATCCGTGCGTAGTTGAATCCATTGGATGTGTGCAAGCTGGAATGATCCGCTCCCCAGATCTAAGCATTAAGTCACTTTCAAATGTTTTTCAAACATCTGTATTTCAGTTCCATTATGCTTCGGGTGTGCAGCCGCAAAAATTCTCGTTCTTCTTTTAATATTTCGGCCGTATAACGTTCAGCCATCTTCAGGGTGAGCGGTAAGACTGCCACTCCAGTGCTCGCTTCGTCTCTTTATACTCGTGTACCGTGCAACTGCGCACGCGGCCACAGATGCAGATGCGCCAGGGATGTTGGTCGGCCGCAGTGGCGTGCACAATGCGTGAGTTACATCTATGACTCAGTCGGTCTGTGTTGGCATGTCGATATATCATTGTGAGCTGCACTGTGACGACGTCTTCGTGAGTTTAATACAGCAAGTGCCGGATTCCATGATTTATCAAGGTTGAAACCACTATCTCTATTAATTAAATTCGTCGTCAAGCGAATTTCAATTGCCTCCTTCACTATCGAGTTCCAAAAGGATGATGTAGTTGCCAAAATATCGACGTTGTCATACAACATACTGTGACCAGTGTCAATACAGTGCTCTGCCACTGCCGACTTGTTACGTTGTAAGAATCGTGTGTACCTCCGGTGTTCTGTACATTTTTCTTGGACAGTACGAGTTGTTTGTCCAATGTAAGAAAGGCCACATGCACATGGAATTTTATATACTCCAGATTTTCGGAACAGCAAATCATCTTTGACGGAGCCCACGAGGTCAGCTGTCTTGGGTGGAGGACGAAAAATCACTTTTACTTCGTGTCTGCTGAGAATACATCCTATTTTTGATGAGAGGCTACCCACATATTGCAGGAAGGCCATCGATTTAAAGGTTTCATCGTCTTCTTCTGCTTGCTTTGTGGCCTCTTTCGGTTTCATTTTCAGTGCCTTCTGTATTTGCTGTGGGGAGTACTCATTGTCTTCAAACACTCTTTGTAAATGGTAAAGTTCCAGGAAACTCAGCAATACAGAAACACAAGTCGCTGAGGAATGAAATAAATAGGAAGTGCAGGGAAGCTAAGACGAAATGGCTGCAGGAGAAATGTGAAGACATCGAAAAAGGAATGATTGTGGGAAGGCCAAACTCAGCATACAGGAAAGTCAAAACAACCTGTAACACCATTATCGATCGTGAGTAATTGCTACAGTGTATGTAATTATGGATTATTTATTCTTTACGAGTTAAGTTCTTCGAATTATTGGAAGGAAATGGGAATGTGAGATGTATAATTTTGTTCGACTTAACAGTGTGCTTAAATAAGGAAACTTTGTTTAATATGTCTGTTTGTTAAAACAAAATTTTATGTAAATAACTGGTTCATACTTAAGGAGTTGTTTTGTGAGGAAAGAAAAGGTGTAGGAAACTCCCTCCACTACAGAAGTAATTTGGCGGGCAAGAAAAGGTAGAAGTGGCGGTCAATCTTGGCGGCAAGCGAGAGAGCACGGCAGTCAGTCAACGGCATAGTTAACACCGCAGGTGCCAAGCGAGGCGTTCTGAAACCAAATCTATGATTGAATAGCCTCGGATATGGTTCCGGATGTAAAATGGAGCTCTCGCATTTGAAATTGCTCTAACAATGATTAACTCGTCGCCAAGATGAAATGAAATAGAGTATTAATCCGCCTGCGGAGACCAGATAGCCGCCAGGTGATTGCCACCACTATTGCGCAAACTGTTTCAACAACTTTGGAGAACAGATATGTATACCAGTATGAACCAGTGTGCTTGTGTGTGTTCTTGCTATAATAATTCGATTGTTGCAAAATTTGTGTTTGCCGTTGAAATTGTCCTCTTCATCGTACCAAGCAGGGTCCTATCCTAAAAGTGCTGAAGACCGAGTATCCTTTTTATGAAATAATGCTAATTTGTTTCTATTACAAGGTGCCTAAGTTTCAGTGTTAAAGAATATATAAGTTGCTAGTTAAATCATTGTTTTCACAGATAAAGAGAGAGGCACATAATATTAAACTTATGAAAAGCTTTAATTTGCTATGAAATGCTTTTACTTTGAAAGTGCTGAATTTTTAGTACTGACGAACATAAATGTGGTTAAGTGGTGTTAAGTGGTGTTATACGGCACCACTTCGCAAGTGGTGTTATAAGGCACTTAATTTTGATTCTATTTGTAATCTATCTCTAACTTGAAATCATTTTGAAGTTAATTAATCATAATGTCAAGGCATATGTTATTAAGCATTGCAAGATAATTAATAGCAAGTGGGATTGGAAATCAGTATTATCGTAATGAGAACTGTTTCTGGAAGGTGTGCATAGTTGACGATAAAAGAAGCAACAGTTTGTGGGTCCCCCTCCTTAATCTTCAATAGTAGAAGAAAGTTAATTTGAATATGGGTTTTGGATCATGAATCTGAAACATTACCATCGTGAAATGAAAATGGAATGTGTTATTTCAGTATCATATTATTACATTTGTGAGGTGTAAATGTGTGTTAGTCAAACTTGAAATCTTGTCAGGTGCCACCTACTCTTGCGTTGTCTTTGGGAGTATTTTTGTGCTGAATTAGTTAACGGTTGAGGAGATGATTGTAGTTAACAGGGGTAAAGTCTCTTTTACATTTCTGTAATTGCTAACCTATGCTACTGATAACTATTGTTACCCATTGTGTTGTTCGTCTCGTGGTTGTACGTGTTCATTGCACTTTTACTAAGATAGAATTTATGAATTTTACTTTTGCTGTAGTATACAGGGTGTTACAAAAAGACGCGGCCAAACTTTCAGGAAACATTCCCCACACACAAAGAAAGAAAATATGTTATGTGGACATGTGTCCGGAAACGCTTACTTTCCATGTAAGAGCTCATTTTATTACTTCTCTTCAAATCACATTAATCATGGAATGGAAACACACAGAAACAGAACGTACCAGCGTGACTTCAAACACTTTGTTACAGGAAATGTTCAAAATGGCCTCCGTTAGTGAGGATACATGCATCCACCCTCCGTCGCATGGAATCCCTGATGCGCTGATGCAGCCCTGGAGAATGGCGTACTGTATCACGGACGTCCACAATACGAGCACGAAGAGTCTCTGGAGAATGGCGTATTGTGTCACAGCCGTCCACAATACGAGCACCGGGGTTGCGTAGACAAGAGCTTTCAAATACCCCCATAAAAGAAAGTCAAGAGTGTTGAGGTCAGGAGAGCGTGGAGGCCACGGAGTTGGTCCGTCTCTACCAATCCATCGGTCACCGAATCTGTTGTTGTGAAGCGTACGAACACTTTGACTGGAACGTGCAGGAGCTCCATCGTGCATGAACCACATGCTGTGTCGTACTTTTAAAGGCACATGTTCTAGCAGCACAGGTAGAGTATCCCGTATGAAATCATGGTGGTGAATCGAGGAAGTACAGTACATACTGACGAAACTAAAATGAGCTCTAACATGGGAATTAAGCGTTTCCGGACACATATCCACATAACATCTTTTCTTCATTTGTGTGTGAGGAATGTTTTCTGAAAGTTTGGCCGTAACTTTTTGTAACACCCTGTATACAGATCCATCTAGAATACCGTTTGCACATTATTATGCCTAACTAGGCTAGCGACCTTTTGTTTCATTTACGTAAACTTTCGCTACATTCATTATTTTCTAAATTATAGACTTTCTGCTTTCTACTAATCACCACAATACGAAGTTCATGTTCGATACCCTCTATCCTTTAGGTTAATGTACGGTCAAACTTTTCAAAGTTCCTCCCAGAGGGTAACGCTTTCTGCATGTTAAAGTCATACTTGCCGGTAGTGCTATACTTGGCTTTCCTGTGACAGAACTAGAAGTTTGGTTATTAGCAAACAGCTAACACGCTGCGCCAGTAGTGTTGTAAACCTTCGGTAACATTAAAATCAAGGGTGTAACATTAAGAGTGCAACAGGAATTCCACTGTTAAATGCAGAGGAGAGAGCGGATAGGTGGAAAGAATACATCGAAAGCCTCTATGAGGGGTAAGATTTACATGGTGTGATAGAAGAAGAAACAGAAGTCGATTTACAGGAGATAGGGGATCCAGTATTAGAATCAGAATTTAAAATAGCTTTGGAGGACTTACAGTCAAATAAGGCAGAAAGGATAGATAACATTCCATTAGATTTTTTAAAATCATTGGGGGTGTGTAGGATGTATGAGTCTGGTGACATACCATCTGTCTTTCGGAAAAGCATCATCCACACGATTCCGAAGACGGAAAGAGCTGACAAGTGTGAGAATTATCACACAATCTGCTCAACATCTCATTCATCCAAACTGCCTACAAGAATAATATACAGAAGAATGGAAAAGAAAATAGAAGAAGCGCTAGATGACGGTCAGTTTGGCTTTAGAAAAGATAAAGGAACGAGAGAGACAATTCTGACGTTGCGATTAATAATGGAAGCAAGACTAAAGAAAAATCAAGACACGTTCATAAGATTTGTAGAACCGGAAAAAGCGTTCCATGATGTAAAATGGTGTAAGATGTTCGAAATTCTGAAAGAAGTAGGGGTAAGCTATAGGGAGAGACGGGTCATATACAATACGTACAACAGCCAAGAGGGAAGAATAACAGTGGACGACCAAGAACGAAGTGCTCATATTAAAAAGGGTGTAACACTATTTACCCTTTCGCCCTGCTATTCTGTCTGTACAACGAGAAAGCCATGATGGAAATAAAAGAAAGTTTCAGCAGTGGAATTAAAATTCAGTTTGAGAGGATATCAGTGATACGATTCGCTGATGACATTGCTATCCTGACTGAAACTGAAGAAGAATTACATGATCTGCTGGACGGAATGAACAGTCTAATGAGCACACAGTATGGATTGAGAGAAAATCGAAGAAAGACGAAGGTAATGCGAAGTAGTATAAATGAGAACAGCGAGAAACTTAACATGAGGATTGATGATGACGAAGTAGATTAAGCTAAGGAGTTCTGTTACCTAGGCAGTAAAGGAACCAATGACGGACGGAGCAAGGACATGAAAAGCAGACTAGTTATGGCAAAAAAGGCGTTCCTGGTCAAGGGAAGTCTACTAATATCAAGTATCGGCCTTAGTTTGAGGAAGAATTTTCTGAGAATGTACGTCTGGGGCACACCATAGAATGGTAGTGAAACATAGACTGTGGGGGCCGGCCGGTGTGGCCGTGCGGTTAAAGGCGCTTCAGTCTGGAACCGCGTGACCGCTACGGTCGCAGGTTCGAATCCTGCCTCGGGCATGGATGTGTGTGATGTCCTTAGGTTAGTTAGGTTTAATTAGTTCTAAGTTCTAGGCGACTGATGACCTCAGAAGTTGAGTCGCATAGTGCTCAGAGCCATTTGAACCATAGACTGTGGGAAAACCGGAATAGAAGAGAATCGAAGTATTTGAGATGTGGTGCTGCAGAAGAATGTTGAAAATTAGTTGGACTGATAAGGTAAGGAATGACGAGGTTCTACGCAGAATCGGAGAGGAAATGAATATGTGGAAAACACTGATAAGGAGAAGGGACAAGATGATAGGACATCTGTTAAAACATGAGGGAATGACTCTATGGCACTAGAGGGAGCTATAGAGGGCAAATACTGTTGAGGAAGACAGAGATTGGAATACATCCAACAAATAATTGAGGACGTATGTTGCAAGTACTACTCTGAGATGGAGAGGTTAGCACAGGAGAGGAATTCGTGGCGGACCGCATCAAACCAGTCGTAAGATTGATCACAAAAAGAGGGATGATGTAGGTGTTGACCACGCAGTTGAGGTGTGGCTGTTTCATCAATGAACCACACCACTACTCGCCCTGCACCCTCACCACTGAGTTACAAGTAGCTTCAGTGGCAGTATGAACTCCATCTCACCTGTTTACGTCCCACCACAGGAACACCTTGATGGTACTGCAGTTACTGATCTAATGCGATAACTATGCCACCCTTTCCTGTTGCATGGTAACATCATTGCACACCATTTGCTCTGGAGCTATTCTACCGTCTGCCCCAGGCATAGGACAACTGAGAGGCTGTTAGTGTTAGAGGTTCAAATGGTTCAAATGGCTCTGAGCACTATGGGACTCAACTACTGTGGTCATCAGTCCCCTAGAACTTAGAACTACTGAAACCTAACTAACCTAAGGACATCACACACATCCATGCCCGAGGCAGGATTCGAACCTGCGTCCGTAGCAGTCGCGCGGTTCCAGACTGCGTGCCTAGAACCGCTCGGCGGCAGTGTTAGAGGTCACCAGCATACTGAATACTGGGGAAATCTACTTCTACGCGACTACTGGGTCGTTCTCCGCTATCAACTCCTTATTCTCTCCTGTTCTGCGTAGATAGCGTTAGGTGGAAAATGTCCAACGATCTACACTCCAGTGAGCACTTTCCCATCGGGCCTCACCTCACATCGACTTCCGTGCGTGAACGTAGGCCACCTAAATGGCAGTTGGGAGGTCGATCTGGTTGCTGCACTGCCACCTGGCCTCATTCCACCACTGTGACAGTAACCAGGAGTGGCTCAACCTCATCACACATCTGAAACAACATGCTGCTGAATCTTCTATTCCTTCAACTTCCAGCCAGCCTAGAAGAAAAGCCGTCCTTTGGTGTAACGAAGAATGTAGTTTAACAATTGGAGGTAGGCGTCCTGCGTTACGTTTCCTTAGGAACAGACTAAGTGGAGACAATCTGGCAGCCTTTCAACACACGACAGTTAAACCTAGGCGTATCATCAAGAAGAGAAGACGGAGAATGTTTTTAACGCACATTAATTGTTCCACACTAGCAACGAAGGTATGGGAGTCATTTCGGAATATATCAGGAAAGGCACGGGTCTAAAACCTGCCATATTAAACAGTGGTGGCCTTTTAACAGAACCCAAGGAAATAGGGAAGACGCTACCGAAGCACTTTAGTGACTTGATTTTTAGCTACTACATCAATCCTGGATTCTGCCAAAGCAGGGAACGCATTGATTCGCCAAATCTTTGAGTGCTCCGGTGCTCGCGTACCTCACCGAAGGTTTTTGGGGTCCTCAGCACTCTCACAAAATGCAGAAGTAAAGTAAAATAGAACAGA
Source organism: Schistocerca americana (assembly GCF_021461395.2). Lineage (NCBI taxonomy): Eukaryota > Metazoa > Arthropoda > Insecta > Orthoptera > Acrididae > Schistocerca > Schistocerca americana. The sequence continues at coordinate 50,007,224 of NC_060120.1, forward strand.
TAAAAGGAACAAACATTCAGTAAATGCTGAGAGCTCTCTGTTATGCCGATATGGATGTCATGCTCTCGCAGAGTCCCTTGCATGCGACGGTCCAATCCGACGTGTCGAAATCTGGCCTGAATTTCTTATACAGGAAGAGTATTACAAGAAACGCGGAACAAAATAAGAAACGCGGAACAAAATAGACTACCCTCCATTAAAAATAAAAAAATAAAAAATGAACGTTTTCAGAAAAGGCTTTAACTTTTTTCGTCAAAATAAGTGTGAAGAAAATACTTAAACTTATGATATGAATATGATCTGTATAAATGGAAGAAAGATTACACGAAGTACCGAATATGCACGAAAATGAGACTCACAAAGGTGTGAAACAACAGCTACTTGTAAGACTGCCGCTGTTGATATTACCCTCTACACATATGACCAGATATTTGGTCATCCTTCCATTTAACTTCACTGATCTTCAGTGCATCTAGACTGAGCCTTTGCATTTTCCTTTTTTACATTTACGAGCTTTCTTACCAGGTTTAAACTTTTGACATGGCAAGCCTCGACTCTTAGGTTATTCTGTCGTTGACTATTCAATCATTTCTTATGGTAACTTGCCCTCTGGTTGTCCCCTTCCGGGGATCCGAATGGGGGACTATTCCGAAATCCTTTGCTAATGGACACTTTTGGATTACAGACCACATGTCCTGTGGGTACACGTTATGTGTCTTTAATGCAGTGGTTCCATTGCCTTCTGTACCCTCATGCCGTTCGTCATTGCTGATTCTTCGGCGCTTTAGGGACAGCTTGCCAACCCGAAGGCAAGGGACTCCGCTGAACCCCTTTCCGCTCCACTACCCTACTTGATATAAACGATCACCGATGTGCATTTCAACAGTTGTAGGATATTCTCCAAGTGTTTAGCATAGCATTACACTTACTAGATCCAGCAATTACCCGCACTACCTTCTGTATAGGCCTATGGTATGTATATATTCTCCCGAATGTTCCATCTTTCCTCTTCATAACAATGAATACATTAAAGGTCATTTTGACGTTTTTCATGTCGGCTGTTGTCGAGAGGTATTCAGTTTATTATAGCTGGTACGATTGGCCAATTTCGGCCTTAAAAACTATTTACAAGCGCAGTAGGTGTCGACGTGTTCTAGAGTTATCCTGTTATGCAACGGCAGATACAGCAGATCTGAAAGCGAGCACAGAACTTGCAAGCGTCAGAATTAAAATGAAACTGCTTTCTGTGAGCAATAATAGTCATTTTTATAACTAACGCCATATTAGAACGAAGTCTTTTGCGACGACACTGTTCTATATAACATTCTAGGACTTCTTGTCGTGTTAATTCATGGTAAAACTTTGAGATTTCGACGATTACCTCCATTGCCTTCGTTAGGAAAATAGGCAGAGACTTTGGAAGACTAACTATCAGATTTATTTTTCAACCATCTAAGAAGATAAAGGAGATGCTACGCCCTGTTAAGGACAGTCTCGGCTTCAGATTACCTGCGATTTACAACATCCTTTGTGAGCGTCGAAGCATTTACATCGGTCCGTCCATTCGCATCGTTTCCGGTGTGCAGAACATCAAAAGCATAATAAAAATCGAGAACTGGAGGTATCTCCTGTAAATTAGATTTTCTAGCTTCCTTACCACGTTTAAACCTTTGACATTACCAGCCTCGACTCGCAGGTTTTCCTATCGTTTGTTGTTCATTCTTTTTCTCATGGTCACCTGCCCCTTGGTTGTCCCCTTCCGTAGACCCGAATGGGCGACTATTCTGGAACCGTTTACTAACGGAGACATCATCATTACACTTTTGATTACAGACCACATGCCCTGTGGGTACACATTAGGTGTTTTTAATGAAGTGGTTTCACTGTTTGATGAATCAAAAGTTTTGACCCAGGCTCCCACATGTTGGGACTCAGTATTTAAAGAGGCTAGAGAAATAAGAATGTTGTTATTGTTGTGGTCTTCAGTCCTGAGACTGGTTTGATGCAGCTCTCCATGCTACTCTATCCTGCGCAAGCTTTTTCATCTCCCAGTACCTACTGCAACCTACATCCTTCTGAATCTGCTTAGTGTATTCATCTCTTGGTCTCCATCTACGATTTTTACCCTCCACGCTGCCCTCCAATGCTAAATTTGTGATCCCTTGATGCCTCAAAACATATCCTACCAACCGATCCCTTCTTCTAGTCAAGTTGTGCCACAAACGTCTCTTTTCCCCAATCCTATTCAATACCTCCTCATTAGTTATGTGATCTACCCACATTATCTTCAGCATTCTACTGTAGCACCACATTTCGAAAGTTTCTATTCTCTTCTTGTCCATACTATTTATCGTCCATATTTCACTTCCATACATGGCTACACTCCATACAAATACTTTCAGAAACGACTTCCTGACACTTAAATCTATACTCGATGTTAACAAATTTCTCTTCTTCAGAAACGCTTTCCTTGCCATTGACAGTCTACATTTTATATCCTCTCTTATTTTACTCCCTAAATAGCAAAACTCCTTTACTACTTTAAGTGCTTCAATTCCTAATCTAATTCTCTCAGCATCACCTGATTTAATTTGACTACATTCCATTATCCTCGTTTTGATTTTGTTGATGTTCATCTTATATCCTCCTTTCAAGACACTGTCCATTCCGTTCAACTGCTCTTCCAAGTCCTTTGCTAATGGTTCAAATGGCTCTGAGCACTATGGGACTCAACTGCTGAGGTCATTAGTCCCCTAGAACTTAGAACTAGTTAAACCTAACTAACCTAAGGACATCACAAACATCCATGCCCGAGGCAGGATTCGAACCTGCGACCGTAGCGGTCTTGCGGTTCCAGACTGCAGCGCCTTTAACCGCACGGCCACTTCGGCCGGCAAGTCCTTTGCTGTCTCTGACAGAATTACAATGTCATCGGCGAACCAAAAATTTTTTACTTCTTCTCCATGAATTTTAAAACCTACTCCGAATTTTTCTTTTGTTTCCTTTACTGCTTGCTCAATATACAGATTGAATAACATCGGGGAGAGGCTACAAACCTGTCTCACTCCTTTCCCAACCACTGCTTCCCTTTCATGCCCCTCGACTCTTATAATTGCCATCTGGTTTCTGTGCAAATTGTAAATAGCCTTTCGTTCCCTGTATTTTACCCCTGCCACCTTTAGAGTGTGAAAGAGAGTATTCCAGTCAACATTGTCAAAAGCTTTCTCTAAGTCTACAAATGCTAGAAACGTAGGTTTGCCTTTTCTTAATCTTTCTTCTAAGATAAGTCGTAAGGTTAGTATTGCCTCACGTGTTCCAACATTTCTACGGAATCCAAACTGATCTTCCCCGAGGTCCGCTTCTACCAGTTTTTCCATTCGTCTGTAAAGAACTCGCGTTAGTATTTTGCAGCTGTGACTTATTAAACTGATAGTTCGGTAATTTTCGCTGCTGTCAACACCTGCTTTCTTTGGGATTGGAATAATTATATTCTTCTTTCCAGTTCTAAGTTCTAGGCAAAGAAGGGAAAGCAGAAAGGTGGAAGGAGTATATAGAGGGTCTATACAAGGGCGATGTACTTGAGGACAATATTATGGAAATGGAAGAGGATGTAGATGAAGATGAAATGGGAGATATGATACTGCGTGAAGAGTTTGACAGAGCACTGAAATACCTGAGTCGAAACAAGGCCCCCGGAGTAGACAATATTCCATTGGAACTACTGACGGCCTTGGGAGAGCCAGTCCTGACAAAACTCTACCATCTGGTGAGCAAGATGTATGAAACAGGCGAAATACCCTCAGACTTCAAAAAGAATATAATAATTCCAATCCCAAAGAAAGCAGGTGTTGACAGATGTGAAAATTACCGAACTATCAGCTTAATAAGTCACAGCTGCAAAATACTAACACGAATTCTTTACAGACGAATGGAAAAACTAGTAGAAGCCAACCTCGGGGAAGATCAGTTTGGATTCCGTAGAAACGCTGGAACACGTGAGGCAATACTGACCTTACGACTTATCTTAGAAGAAAGATTAAGGAAAGGCAAACCTACGTTTCTAGCATTTGTAGACTTAGAGAAAGCTTTTGACAATGTTGACTGGAATACTCTCTTTCAAATTCTAAAGGTGGCAGGGGTAAAATCAGGGAGCGAAAGGCTATTTACAATTTTTACAGAAACCAGATGGCAGTTATAAGAGTCGAGGGACATGAAAGGGAAGCAGTGATTGGGAAGGGAGTAAGACAGGGTTGTAGCCTCTCCCCGATGTTGTTCAATCTGTATAATGAGCAAGCAGTAATGGAAACAAAAGAAAAATTCGGAGTAGGTATTAAAATTTATGGAGAGGAAATAAAAACTTTGAGGTTCGCCGATGACATTGTAATTCTGTCAGAGACAGCAAAGGACTTGGAAGAGCAGTTGAATGGAATGGACAGTGTCTTGAAGGGAGGATATAAAATGAACATCAACAAAAGCAAAACAAGGATAATGGAATGTAGTCTAATTAAGTCGGGTGATGCGGAGGGAGTTAGATTAGGAAATGAGGCACTTAAAGTAGTAAAGGAGTTTTGCTATTTGGGGAGCAAAATAACTGATGATGGTCGAAGTAGAGAGGATATAATATGTAGGCTGGCAATGGCAAGGAAAACGTTTCTGAAGAAGAGAAATTTGTTAACATCCAGTATTGATTTAAGTGTCAGGAAGTCATTTCTGAAAGTATTCGTATGGGGTGTAGCCATCTATGGAAGTGAAACATGGACGATAAATAGTTTGGACAAGAAGAGAATAGAAGCTTTCGAAATGTGGTGCTACAGAAGAATGCTGAAGATTAGATGGGTAGATCACATAACTAACGAGGAAGTATTGAATAGGATTGGGGAGAAGAGAAGTTTGTGGCACAACTTGACCAGAAGAAGGGATCGGTTGGTAGGACATGTTCTGAGGCATCAAGGGATCACCAATTTAGTATTGGAGGGCAGCGTGGAGGGTAAAAATCGTAGAGGGAGACCAAGAGATGAATACACTAAGCAGATTCAGAAGGATGTAGGTTGCAGTAGGTACTGGGAGATGAAAAAGCTTGCACAGGATAGAGTAGCATGGAGAGCTGCATCAAACCAGTCTCAGGACTGAAGACCACAACAACAACAACATATTCTTCTTGAAGTCTGAGAGTATTTCACCTGTCTCATACATCTTGCTCACCAGATGGTAGAGTTTTGTCAGGACTGGCTCTCCCAAGGCTGTCAGTAGTTCTAATGGAATGTTGTCTACTCCCGGGGCCTTGTTTCGACTCAGGTCTTTCAGTGCTCTGTCAAACTCTTCACACAGTATCGTATCTCCCATTTCATCTTCATCTACATCCTCTTCCATTTCCATAATATTGTCCTCAAATACATCGCCCATGTATAAACCCTCTATATACTCCTTCCACCTTCCTGCCTTCCCTTCTTTGCTTAGAACTGGGTTGCCATCTGAGCTCTTGATATTCATACAAGTGGTTCTCTTCTCTCCAAAGGTCTCTTTAATTTTCCTGTAGGCAGTATCTATCTTACCCCTAGTGAGACAAGCCTCTACATCCTTACATTTGTCCTCTAGCCATCCCTGCTTAGCCATTTTGCACTTCCTGTCGATCTCATTTTTGAGACGTTTGTATTCCTTTTTGCCTGCTTCATTTACTGCATTTTTATATTTTCTCCTTTCATCAATTAAATTCAATATTTCTTCTGTTACCCAAGGATTTCTATTAGCCCTCGTCCTTTTACCTACTTGATCGTCTGCTGCTTTCACTACTTCATCCCTCAGAGCTACCCATTCTTCTTCTACTGTATTTCTTTCCCCCATTCCTGTCAATTGTTCCCTTATGCTCTCACTGAAACTCTCTTCAACCTCTCGTTCTTTCAGTTTATCCAGGTCCCATCTCCTTAAATTCCCACCTTTTTGCAGTTTCTTCAGTTTCAATCTGCAGTTCATAACCAAGAGATTGTGGTCAGAATCCATATCTGCCCCTGGAAATGTCTTACAATTTAAAACCTGGTTCCTAAATCTCTGTCTTACCATTATATAATCTATCTGATACCTTTTAGTACCTCCAGGATTCTTCCAGGTATACAACCTTCAATGGCTCTGAGCACTATGAGACTTAACAGCTGTGGTCATCAGGCCCCTAGAACTTAGAACTACTTAAACCTAACTAACCTTAGGACATCACACACATCCACGCCCGAGGCAGGATTCGAACCTGCGACCGTAGCAGTCGCGCGGTTCCGGACTGCGCGCCTAGAACCGCGAGACCACCGCGGCCGGCATACAACCTTCTTTTATGATTCTTGAACCAAGTGTTAGCTATGATTAAGTTATGCTCTGTGCAAAATTCTACAAGGCGGCTTCCTCTTTCGTTTCTTCCCCCCAATCCATATTCACCTACTATGTTTCCTTCTCTCCCTTTTCCTACTGACGAATTCCAGTCACCCATGACTATTAAATTTTCATCTCCCTTCACTACCTGAATAATTTCTTTTATCTCGTCATACATTTCATCAATTTTTTCATCATCTGCAGAGCTAGTTGGCATATAAACTTGTACTACTGTAGTAGGCATGGGCTTTGTGTCTGTCTTGGCCACAATAATGCGTTCACTATGCTGTTTGTAGTAGCTAACCCGCACTCCTATTTTTTTATTCATTATCAAACCTACTCCTGCATTACCTCTATTTGATTTTGTATTTATAACCCTGTAATCACCTGACCAAAAGTCTTGTTCCTCCTGCGACCGAAGTTCACTAATTCCCACTATATCTAACTTTAACCTATCCATTTCCCTTTTTAAATTTTCTAACCTACCTGCCCGATTAAGGGATCTGACATTCCACGCTCCGATCCGTAGAACGCCAGTTTTCTTTCTCCTGATAACGGCGTCCTCTTGAGTAGTCCCCGCCCGGAGATCCGAATGGGGGACTATTTTACCTCCGGAATATTTTACCCAAGAGGACGCCATCATCATTTAATCATACAGTAAAGAATATCTGAGAAAATCTTCAACCGTGACCGAGGATATAATCTTAGCTGTTCATGGGAGTGAGTTGTCAATGCAGAGAAGAGCCAGAGATACTAGCAATGTTTACGCTACGGGGGGAGCTGTGGCTTCACCAGAGCAGACGTTGACACTATCTGCGACAGCATGACGCAATTATCGACCAATGAGAAGCTGTCTTGAGGCTATATCAGGCAACCACAGAAGCAGTTCTGATGTCAGTTGCTCTTCCTCCTGACCAAGGCGATGGAGGTAGTCGTCAAAAGCTCGATATCTTACTCTGAATTGACGCCGCAAGAAGTCGGAGAATGTTTTATACGATAATGCCACATTATTGGACACTGTAAGTGCTCACTTTTGTTGTTCAACAATCTAGCACATACAGTGCTTATCGAATGTCACGGACGCGGCAAGCTGTGCCCCACACGGTTTGCGTGTATTGGAACAGCGGTTTTCCGCCGCTGAGGATGTAAACTATAAATTGTTCACCACAGAAAGTAGAATTTTCTTCTAGTTTCCGATACGCTGTAACCCATGTCTAATACGTTGATTGCGATCCCCTGTTCCAAGCCCCTTATCATGCTACGTACTAACATGTTCGCCACACACATGTCCGTAACAACCGGTCGGGGTGGCCGTGCGGTTCTAGGCGCTACAGTCTGGAACCGAACGACCGCTACGGTCGCAGGTTCGAATCCTGCGTCGGGCATGGATGTGTGTGATGTCCTTAGGTTAGTTAAGTTTAATTAGTTCTACGTTCTAGGCGACTGATGACCTCAGAAGTTAAGTCGCATAGTGCTCAGAGCCATTTGAACCATTTTTTTGTCCTTAACATAATGTTCAGAGATTGTGTATGCACTAGGGCCATAAGCCCCATCCAGCCGCAAGTTCGGGTCTGATATAAGGCATATCTACAAATTGAACAACCGTTCCGTAACTCTTCCGTACTCATATTATATTCGGCGATAACTTTTAGAAGACAGGTAAACGACGGAAGCAATCATGATAAAAATGTGCGGTACTTCTGAAAGACGTTGTTGTCATGTCCTGTCAGATTTTAATGATGAAAGGGGTTACCGGCACGCGGAAACAAGAAGGATCTTTGCATAATGGCTTTCCTTCCTTGCGACTATTAACGGTAATGGCGCCGAGTGATCCTTTCTAGAACTTCAAGCTACGTTTAGGACCGTACCTACCTCCACCTCGTCGCAAGGTTCCAGATTTACATCACAAAGGGACGCCACTACTCTTCTGTGATAACCTACTTACTTCCTAAGTAACTGTTCCACCCGACCGTAGTTCCTATGAATAATGGGCTGCCGCATTTGAAAGAGGTTTACATTATACCCTCATACGTCAAGAGAAAAATACATATTCGATGAAACGAATTTAGATTAAAGCCTTTTGGAGAATGCTTTCTTGCATAAGAAATGCGCTCACTACAATAAGAGATGGAGCACTTTTCCGGAACATTTTGAACATACGGTTTTCGTTGACTCAGCAAGTGACATGTCCTGTGTACACAGTAGCCTACTTCAAGAAGCCATAACCAATGTGATCGGATACACTATTGTTTTTTAAAGTCCAGTATTTTTAAGTATCATGGCTAGGTGATGGTCGAGTTGCACATGGTGATCACACATTTTATTCTACATCTTTAGCCATACTTCCCAAGTCACCTGACGGTATGTGGCGGAGGTTACGTTAAGTACCTCTATCGGTTCTCCATTCTATTCCTGTCTCGTATTGTTCGTGGAAAGAAAGATAGTCGGTATGCCTCTGTGTGGGCTCTAATCTCTCTGATTTTATCCTAATGGACTCTTCGGGAGATATTCGTAGTAGGCAGCAATATACTGCTTGACTCCTCGGTGAAGGTATGTTCTCGAAACATCAACAAAAGCCTGTACCGAGCTACTGAGCGTCTCTCTTGCAGAGTTTTCCACTGGAGTCTATCTCTGATCTCCGTAACGCTTTCGCGGTTACTAAATGATCCTGTAACGAAGCGCGCTGCTCTCCGTTGGATCTTCTCTATCTCTTCTCTCAACCCTGTCTGGCACAGATCCCACACCGGTGAGCAGTATTCAAGCAGTGGACGAACAAGTGTACTGTAACCTAATTCCTCTGTTTCCGGCCTGCATTTCCCTAGGATTCTTCCAATGAATCTCAGTCTGGCATCTGCTTTGCCGACGATTAATTTTATATGGTCATTCCAGTTTTAATCACTCCTAATGCCTACTCCCACATAATTTATGGAATCAACTGCTTCCAATTGCTGACCTGCTATATTGTAGCTAAATGATAAAGGATATATCTTTCTATGTATTCGCAGCACGTTACACTTGTCTACATTGAGATTCAGTTGCCATTCCCTGCACCGTGCGTCAATTCGTTGCAGATCCTCCTGCATTTCAGTACAATTTTCCATTGTTACAACCTCTCGATATACTACAGCATCATCCGCAAAATGCCTCAATGAACTTCCGATGTTATCCACAATGTCATTTATATATATTCTGAATAGCAACGGTCCTACGACACTCCCCTGCGGCACATCTGAAATCACTCTTACTTCGGAAGACTTCTCTCCAGTGAGAATGACATGCTGCGTTCTGTTATCTAGGAACTCTTCAATCCAATCACACAATTGGTCTGATAGTCCATATGCTCTTAATTTGTTCATTAAACTACTGTGATGAACTGTATCAAACGCCTTGAGGAAGTCAAGAAACAAAGCATCTACCTGGGAACCCGTGTCTATGGCCCTCTGAGTCTCTTGGACGAATAGCGCGAGCTGGGTTTCACACGATCGTCTTTTTCGAAACCCATGCTGAGTCCTACAGAGCAGACGGCCACAAGAAAGATTTTGTACTAGTACTTCCGCTTCACAGGCAGCTATACTGTTCAGTTTCTTATTCTCCATACCAAATATTAGAAACAAGACAAAACGTAGACTTTTCCTTTACACCATGCCCTTCTTTTTCAGTATTCTCTCCGTCCCCCTCTCTTGCATAACTACGAACTTAACGCTCAGACTTGATACACAGAACCTCCTTTGTCGAAGTATGATGTGCTTACTTTTATCACACCAACGCTATTTGCCAACAGTGATATTATTCCAGTGAGTTAGGTATGAAGCATTCATAAGGCTTTCGAGAATGCTACACACTCAACATCTTACACTAGTAGTAGAAAATGATCCCTGTGTAATAAAAGGCGACTAGTGTTGATCATTATTCTTAGAGGGCAATTATTTTGGTATTAAGAACACGTCACCTTGGTAGCGATGAGTGCAATATCCCTGTTCCGTAAGGTCGAATCATGTAAGTTCCGATTCGATGCAAAACAAAGAGGGAACGCACGGAATTTTGTTTACTGCCCATGCAAGTAGGTGCATTTCAGTACAATTCTTCTCAAATGTTTTAATTGTTGCGGACGTACTGTAGCTTTTGCCTTGTTGTGATGTTCATCAAATTCTTAACACTGCAGATGCCAAATTTAAAATTTTTGTCAGTATACTCTTCGCCCTTATCTGGGTGGTCAGTGCGATGGACTGCCTTGCAGCGGATGCGTGTTCGATTCCCGGCCAGTCGGAGAATTTTCTCCGCTCGGGGACTGGGTGTTGTGTTGTCATCACTGATACACAAGTCGGCCAATATGTCGTCAACTGAAAAGTCTTGAAATTCGGATGCCGAAGGTCGCAGGTGGGGACTCCCGGACAAGAAAACCATACCATTATTTCATTTCATTTTTTCATCATAAAAGCGTTAAGTTTCATTACAAAAAGGTACCTCCGCTTGAATCGTTGGCTCAAACTCAGCAACATCTTAAATTTATCAAGTATTACATGTAGTATGACCCAACGTTGTAGTTACTGGGATTGTTCTCAATAACGTTCCTTTAGTGACGATCATCAGGTTTCGATTTGCCATTCTCTCTAAGATACCCGATGAAGTTATATCTCTAGGCAGTATCTGTTGTTACTAAAATTCATATTCACGTGGCATCAGGGCCAGGAATAATGATTGTACCTAAAATGATAAAGTAAGATTTGATGTCCGTCAGACTGAAACATAAGGATGTCAAATTGTCCTTATTTATAAAGGCTAGCAGCAATTTATTCCTACAGCTCGGTGCCGAAAATGTTCAGTCAACAGTTAGAACCCCTTTATAAATGAAAATAAGATTTAAGATGACCCAGTTATTTAAAGCCACAGAAATCGCACGAATCGAATTTTCCATAAAAGTAAATGGTGTCTTAATGTAATCAGTGAAACAAGTTTAAATGACTTCGAAACAAAGCTATTATTTTGAAGGATTTCTAAACAATAACTTTGAACTCGAATCACATTGCGAGCCACACAGGAACAAATGGCTGTCAAACGTGTTTTTGCTACTCTTAATATTACAACCCTTCCCGCCTCTATTACAAGACGAATAGCTCCTTACAATTCCTTACCCGTCCACAACTAACGCACGTGACTCCATTTCTGTTCATTATTGTGACTCTGTTAGAGACGCGTCTTACATCAGCAGTACTTGTTTTCTTTGCATTTGAAGTCTGTTTTACGAATGATGCTCTCTGAATTAATTCATCAGTAAAACCCAGAAACTCAGCTCATATAAATGTCACTCCAGATGTCAACAATACCATAATTTCGTTGTAAGCTGAATTCTATCAAATCCACTAACAGATTCGTACGTTGCTCTATTGAACGACGTTAGAACTGTCTCACCAGCCATGCACAATATTGTCGCCCCACTTTTCATTGCCGGCCGTGGTGGCCGAGCGGTTCTAGGCACTTCAGTCCGGAACCGCGCGACTGTTACGGTCGCAGGTTCGAATCCTGCTTCGGGTATGGATGTGTGTGATGCCCTTAGGTTAGTTAGGTTTAAGTAGTTCTAACTTCTAGGGGACTGATGACCTCAGATGTTAAGTCCCATAGTGCTCAGAGCCATTTGAATTTTTTATTATTTTTAAACAAATATCTGGAGAAAATCATACCAGAGTTACAAGTAACCGAGAAGGTCAAGAAAGGTATAAAAACTCGCATAATTCGACGTGTGAAGGTACAGAAACCTCAGAACGCGTTAGACAGTCTCGACACTTATTGGGGAACAATGTTCGCTGCGTGCGTGGCATTCGATATTTCGTACGTGCCCCCTTCGCCGCGACAGATGGTGAGCACCTCAGGGAACGTAGATTTCACAGAACGAACCTGGGGGATCTAGTCTGTGGACTGGTGAGCGACCTTAGCGTCACTATCTCTCAGCCACCGTAAGCTCCGTCAACTCTGGGGTGGCAACCATGGAAGGCGGCGACCTATGTTGTGTTGTTACAGATGACGAGGTCGTTGGCTAAGGCATGCTACGTGTTGAGGGGCTGAAAGGTTATTGAGGTGAAACAGTAGACAGTGGTGGGTACCTCAGTAGGAGGGGGGGGGGGGCGGGGGTGCATCTTTCACACATCACCTGCACTAGGCTTACCAGCGGGCTACCAAGGCTCTGAGTGTTCTTCTTTCCTAGCTGGTCATCGGATCTCCATGAAATGTATATCAAACTGTTTACCCGCAGCTGTTCAGGTTGCGTTGAGCAGTACCAACACCCATGCCCCAGAGACGCGTGGCGATAAACTGCCGGTACCAGAGAAAGAACTGCCAGTAACAGACCACACCATTTGGTGAATGATATTCTCGTTTTCATTCAATGTTTGTGAGCAACATTTCAAAAAATTGTAGCTTTTCTGCATACACTAACGAACCCGGCAACGTTCCGCAATTGCTAAACACACATGGAAATTATATATATATATATGCTACACTCCTTCTGCCCCCGTCTCTCTCCACATCCCCTCTTCCTCATCTCTTTGTCTACCTTCTCCTCCTCCCCTCTATCTCTGTTCATCTACTCCTCTCCCCCACGTATGTCAAGTACCTCCCGCTCCCTATCTGTCATCTTATCCTCTTGCTGACCTTGAACCGTGGTTACTGATATTGCAAACGAAACCTTGATTCGGAGTTTAAGTCGCTTAAAAGAAGAGGGCAATCGGTTGGGATAGTGGTGCAAAGGGTATGAGAGACACCTCTCCAGCTACTGGATCTATGGAATAATAACTTGAATGATAGTATCATTGGTATACGATGTGCAAGGAGACCGCTCCAGCTGCTGCATCTGCTGTGTACTCTAATCGTAAGACAATAAACCTTAAATACTTTTTTAACCTGACTATGACGAAGAAACCAAAACAGCACATTGCTGTGCAGACAATTTTTGTTCCTAGATATATGTAAGGAGAAAGAATAAATATGAGAGAAACAATTTTTCTAGTGATTCATCTGCCCTTCCATCGTAGTTGAAACTAACTGCGAGAAGTAAATTGAAACATCGCTTTTTCGCAGCACAGCAAAGCATTTCCTATCCTTCAGTCTATTTTAACAGAAAACCTGTACAGTGCTGTTTAAAGAAATATGTAGTCTATATCTGCCTCAGTGTTCATCAGAGTATCCACTCAAAATTAAAAAGACATACAGCCTATGTCCGTCTCAGTATTCATTACAGTGTTGTGTGAAGATTTGAAGTAAATTGTGCAAGATAGTTTCAAGATATTTGGTAACAAAGCTTCCCCTGTACATATTACGTATAAATTTATATAGTAGATATATTCAATGAATTATAGCCTATGTCTATAGCAATGTTCATTAGATTATTGTGCAGAAATGTGAAGCAAATTGGTGAAGTGCTTTTCTAGAATTTTGGTAGCAACGTTAACTGACTACGTGTCTTTTTACAGGGTGAGTAGAAACAATGTGATGAGCTTGTGATGGTGTTGCGTGGTCGCTGGTGCTGCGAGATAATTGTTAAAAACAAAATCCGATAACCTGCGTCGTTTTCTAGAAGGTTAGCACTTAAGTTTCTTCTTAACAGTTACATCTCGGCATAACGTAACCTGCAACAAGCTTACAAGCTTTTCGAACTGTTTCGACCACCCTGTTTAGTAGTGTAGATATAGATAAGCAGGGAAGTTGAAGTACAAGGCTGAGTAATGTTACATTCCTGTTCGGGATACTGAAATCTCTCCAGGTACAAAACAAGTTACATGCCAAATCATTTGGTGGCATACACTACATTAAATTTTATTAAATGTTTCGTAAGTTGCAGAAAGATTATGAATATTTATGATGAAGAACTGCAACAGGAATGGGAAGGTGAGGGTGACGAATATCATGAAGAGAGGAAATGGTGAGCTGAAGAAGGGAACAACTCTTACTCTCAACACAAAATACCAAATTCGTCTGAGTACATTGCAGCAAGTGTCATCTCCCTTAAAGAAAAAGCATCATCATTTGTACAGGATAGACTACGTGAGGAAGACACAGTCAACCCTCCCACGAAACAGAAACCCAATGCACGGCTTCACATGTGTGTGTTAATTTCTTCCGGAACCATCCACAGTGCAGAAGAGAAAGTCCGGTATTAGCAGAAGAGAAAACAATCCAGGATGTGAAGCCTATGTAACAGGAGCGCACTCTGAGACGAATAATGCGTGTAAGTCCTCACAGTAACCTACTTACGTCGAGTAATTCTTCTCAACATTCAAGCAACAAGTACGAAAGGAAAGGTAAGGTAGACAGCCAGACATTGACAGGTAATCACCTTAGAATAACCTACATCTGTAAATGTTGCTACAAACTTGCAGGACTCGTTAAACCAACAGTTAGTTATACAACCGAGACAATTGTGACAAGATAGTGTATAGTCGAGGATGATAGTACAAAGTATACTGTGGGGCTCTAAAGCACCCGCCCCACCGGTAGAGCCGTTGAGATCCTCTTACTGCCACCTGAGACGCGTCTGTTGTATAGGGGCGGAGCAAGCAATTACACAACTTAACAGGGCTATATATTGCTGTACTCCTCAGCCACACACCATTCAAATGGAAGTGTATACAGCGTGGTCCATTGACAGTGACCGGGCCAAATACCTCACAAAATAAGCGTCAAACGAAAAAAACTACAAAGAAAGAAACTTGTCCAGTTTGAAGGGGGAAACCAGATGGCGCTATGGTTGGCTCTCCAGATGGCGTTGCCATAGGTCAAACGGATATCAACTGCGTTTTTTTAAACAGGAATCCAAATTTTTTTTATTACATATTGGTGTAGTACGTAAAGAAATATGAATGTTTTAGTTGGGCCACTTTTTTCGCTTTGTGATAGATGGCGCTGTAATAGTCACAAACGTGTAAGTACGTGGTATAACGTGACATTCCGCCAGTGCGGACGGTATTTGCTTCGTGATACATTACCCGTGTTAAAATGGACCGTTTACCAATTGCGGAACAGGTCGATATCGTGTTGATGTATGGCTGTTGTGACCAAAATGCCCAACGGGCGTGTGCTACGTATGCTGCTCGGTATCCTGGACGACATCATCCAAGTGTCCGTACCGTTCGTCGCATAGTTACGTTATTTAAGGAAACAGGAAGTGTTCAGCCACATGTGAAACGTCAAGCAGGACTTGCAACAAATAATTATGCCCAAGTGGGTGTTTTAGCTGCTGTCGCGACTAACAGTAGCAGACAAACTACGCGATAATTGGGAATCTCAAAATTGTCGGTGTTGAGAATGCTACATCAACATCGATTGTACCCGTACCATATGTCTATGCACCAGGAATTGCATGGCGACGACTCTGACCGTCGTGTACAGTTCTGCCACTGAGCACAAGAGAAATTACGGGACGATGACAGATTTTTTGCAAGCGTTCTATTTAGCGACGAAGCGTCATTCACCAACAGCGGTAACGTAAATCGGCATAATATACACTCTTGGGCAACGGAAAATCCACAATGGCTGCGACAAGTGGAACATCAGCGACCTTGGCGGGTTAATGTATGGTGCGGCATTATGGGAAGAAGTATAATTGGCCCCCATTTTATCGATGGCATTCTAAATTGTGGAATGCATGCTGATTTCCTACGGAATGTTCCACCGATGTTACTACAAGATGTTTCACTGCATAACAGAATGGCGATGTACTTACAACATGATGGATGTCTGGCATTTCTTTCTGTGGGGAAAGTTGAAGGATATTTGCTATCGTGATCCACCGACAACGCCTGACAACATGCGTCAGGTAATCACGCTGTAACAGCATGCGTTCTCAGAAATGATAAAGGTACATGTATCACAATGGAACAACCGAAATAAAATGTTCAAACGTACCATGGGTTCTCAAAAATTATAAGTTCACAAAGGTACATGTATCACATTGGAACAACCGAAATAAAATGTTCCAACGTACCTACGTTCTGTATTTTAAATTAAAAAACCTACCTGTGACCAACTGTTTGTCTAAAATTGTGAGCCATATGTTTTTGACTATTACAGCGCCATCTACCACAAAATTAAAAAAGTGGCCCAAGTAAAACATTCATATTTCTTTACGTACTACACGAATATGTAATAAAAAATGTTGGTTCCTATTTTTAAAAAACGCAGGTGATATCCGTTTGACCTATGGCAGCGCCTTCTAGTGGGCCAACCATAGCGCCATCTGGTTTCCCCCTTCAAGCTAGACAAGTTTCGTTCTTTGTAGTTTTTTCGTTCGACGCTTATATCTTGAGATATTTGGCCCGGTCACAATCAATAGACCACCTTGTACACCTGTCAGCCCGTCATTTGGCAGAGTGACATGAGGAGCACGTGGGCATCTTTACATTGGTCCAAGTGCCGCCAACTACATGGTAACATAGAGCCTGTATGGTAGTAAGAACTAAATATTATAACAGGCAGCAATAAGAGATCGTGGCAATCATTACTAAACACCGTAAAGGTTTCACTTAAAGTACATTTGTAAGGGAGATCATGAGGAGGTACGTAACGTCATGTGAGACTGAAAACGGGGAGTAGATGAGGGGTGCTTAAAGCAAAAGGTTTTTCACCTGATTCACTTCCTTTAATTTTCTGCAGTGATAGCAACCAATTTATCCACCGAAAAAAATTACACCGAAGTTACATGACACCGCTCTCTGTCAAAAGGAGGAAAAACATATATTCTTCTGTTGCGTTCAGGGTCCGTGGGATTCTTGGAAAACGAGCAACCAATTCATGTAGATCAGAACCGGCGGAGAAAGCAATGTGTCACAGTGTTATTTCATTGACACCTCTCCTCTCGCTACTGAGTCAGCGAACCATATTACCATGGGAGGAGGAATGGCTGGCAATGAGAGAGAATTAGACGTGATCGGCGAAGCTAAACGCAGTCACTGTGTTTGATGGTGGTACAGAGTGGTACTTTTAACCACCTAACGTGTTGCAATGATGAACTGATGAGTCGAAATGGTTCAGATGGCTCTAAGCACTATGGGACTTAACATCTGAGGTCATCAGTCCCCTGGACGTAGAACTACTTAAACCTAACTAACCTAAGGACATCACACACATCCATGCCCGAGGCAGAATTCGAACCTGCGACCATAGTAGGAACGCGGTTCCGGACTGAAGCGCCTAGAACAGCTCGGCCATAGCGGCCGTCACCTGCTGAGTCAAACAGGCTATTATCTGAATATTAACTACAGCATTCGCTCTGATCCAGGTGGCTATGCCTGCGTGTGACAGCAAATTCTAAAGGTGGCAGGGGTAAAATACAGGGAGCGATAGGCTATTTTCAATTTGTACAGAAAGCAGATGACAGTTATAAGAGTCGAGGGGCATGAAAGGGAAACAGCTGTTGGGAAGGAAGTGAGACAGGGTTGTAGCCTCTCCCCGATGTTATTCAATCTGTGTGTTGAGCAAGCAGTAAAGGAAACAAAAGAAAAATTCGGAGTAGGTATTAAAATCCATGGAGAAGAAATAAAAACTTTGAGGTTTGCCGATGACATTGTAATTCTGTCAGAGACAGCAAGAGCAGTTGAACGGAATGGAAAGTGTCTGGAAAGGAGGATATAAGATGAACATCAACAAAAGCAAAACGTGGAAAATAGAATGTAGTCGAATTAAGTCGGGTGATGCTGAGGGAATTAGATTAGGAAATGAGACACTTAAAGTAGTAAAGGAGTTTTGCTGTTTGGGGAGCAAAATAACTGATGATGTTCGAAGTAGAGATGATATAAAATGTAGACTGGCTATGGGAAGGAAAGCGTTTCTGAAGAAGAGAAATTTGTTACCATCGAGTATAAATGTAAGTGTCTGGAAGTCGCTTCTAAAAGTATTTGTATGGAGTGTAGCCATGTATGGAAGTGAAACATGGACGATAAATAGTTTGGACAAGAAGAGAATAGAAACTTTCGAAATGTGGTGCTACAGAAGAATGCTCAACATTAGATGGGTAGATCACATAACTAAAGAGGAGGTATTGAATAGAATTGGGGAGAAGAGGAGTTCTTGGCACAACTTGACAAGAAAAAGAGACAGGTTGGTACGACTTGTTCTGAGGCATCAAGGGATCACAAATTTAGCACTGGAGGGCAGCGTGGAGGGTAAAAATCGTAGAGGGAGACCAAGATAGAGTAGCGAGGAGAGCTGCATCAAACCAGTCTCAGGACTGAAGACCACAACAACAACAATGGATACATCAAACTGCTGTATCGGCCGCTGCCTTGTCCGCCGCGCCTTCAAATACGCGCACCGCCAGTTACACCGCCACGTTTCTTAAGCCGCCACCGCGGCACGTGGGCGCTGCCACGAAAGATTAGGCCGCTGCCTATGAGATCCAAGCGGCGAGTGTGCTTACGTTCGAGTATTCGTGCGCTGAGCCCACTTTTGTGTGCTTGCCAGTTGAATAACAGTTACAGACTTTCTTATCGGCAGGGCTCGACGTCTTGTGAAGAGACAAAGCACTGAAGAATAAAAGATTTATAAATCTTTTGTGTCTATATATATTATATTATTAAATTTGAGCTACTGTTAGAAGCTGACGTTACAGCTACAGCAACAAAGTTATGTATGAATTTTAAAATTTTATATTAGGTGTAGAATAAATTAGTATGTGAATTCTCTGTTTATGAACAGTATCTGTTCCTCGCTCCTGTATCCACTAAAGTACTGTACAGCGAGCAAGAAGGTCAAAACACACATATTATTTCACTGCCCCACTACAATAATTCACATGAGCTTCCCTCAGTCTAGAATTATGAACATTTCCTTTCGAGCGCAGATGAGTAACAGACACAGAGAAACGTGGCTCTGCGCGTAATTTCGAATTCTCAACAATCTAGTTCTTATCACTTTAATCTCTGGTATGCCGGTCTCTGTGGGTGAATGGGAATGAACCGTGGCTGGACTTCAGAAGGTGCAGGATGCACTTAACTTCCGACTAATACTGAGATGCAGAAGTTACGCCCCGGGGGCAAAGTGCACTAATTCATTTCGGAGAAACGCTCATATACGACACTACTGTGCCTACAAAACACCTCGTTTTCAGTCCATAAGGACAATCATCAACAATATAAGAAAACAAGAAACGACACCACCCTCACAAAATAACACGGAGAAATAAGTCTTTCTCTGTTATGCCAGAATTTCAATACGTCCCTGTACAACATCAACATGATATTTGGGTCAGCATTGCAGCATTGAAAGTTCTGAATGCTTCATTGATTCGTGCACGAAGAGAAGCAGTATCACTGACTGAAGTCGCTTGCGCACGATCCGCGACGTAAGCGCACAATCAAAAGGCGGTCTCGAGAGAGTACGAACGGCTTGCGATGGGACCATCACGACCCGTTCATCTCTCAGGAAGTGTGTCATTCAGCACCTGCTGCGCGTTCACACTCCAACTCCTGAACGATGACAGACTGTTGCAGATCTTCGAGAACTGTTAGGAAATGTCCAGGTAAACATTTCCCATTATGACTTTCACTGTGAATAAAAATGTCCCTGTCGCCGTATTCTGAATTAAACCACACGAACAGTGTGTGTGTGTGAATTCCTAAGGGACCAAACTGTCGAGGTCATTGGTTCCTAGACTTAGACTCTACTTACACTAACTTAAAATAACATATGCTAAGAACAATACACACACACACACACACACACACACACACACACACACACACACACATGCCAAAGGGAGGACTCGAAAACCCAGTGGGAGGAGCCGCGCAATCCGTTGCATGGCGCCTCAAACCACGCGGCCACTCCGCGCGGCGCACGAATAGTGAACAACGGGCTTGCACGGATTTGTTCACGTGAGTTGCATGGAGTTTCAGAGCCACAAATAATAATATTGTCGCGATTCGTAAGTCCACAAATGTGGAACGTTACTTCAGCTGAAAGAATACACTTTTTTAGGTATTCACTGACAGCATCTGAGGAGCGATAATGGAAAACGCGAGTGTATACCGCTTAGGTCGCTGGTTTGGCTGCAATCCTTGGACCACTAGTGCTTTGTACGAGAAAGGAAAAACCGATAATGTAATACTTTATGGACTGTTCGTCATACTTCCTGCAATTTGCGTGACGCACAAAGAATTGACTCCTGAGGAAGCCTGCACTCTGCTTGAGACACAGGTGAAAGTTCATTTCGAGGCAGGTTTTTGAGCCTTACTGTCCCTTTATAATTTCTGAACCACTTCGCTATGCTAGCTCTTACCGCTGGTGACGTCCCATACAGGAATCTATAATTCTTCAGGACCGACCTCAGGGTTTTGGATCCTGCGGATCAGATGGTAAACTGCTCCTTCTCCTGCTCTGCCGCCATTTTGATGTACTCCAAGTCAAATCTGCAACAAATGACAAAGGAAAAACACGATGAGAGCTGATAAACGTTGTACAACCAACCTCGGTGCTCTGTCTCAATCAGTACTCAAGTTACTTCTTTTTTCTTTAATTATATGCGACTGTGGACACACATTTTTCAGTGCTCTATATTGAGCTATACAGAGATTCAGGTTCACTTTCGCCTTCCTTACACGAGTAGCTCTATGTAGCGATTTCCTATCTTCCTTGTATTGAGGAAGAGATTTGCAGGCCAAAACAGGAATAGAAAAGAACACGAGTGCACGAAGATTATTTACTCGAAGAATTTCCGAGCTAACTCACATGATAGTTTACTCAACATATTGATTGTAACAAGGGCAGGCCACGACGTTGGGATGACAGATTTACTAGAAACTTTGTACTCCTTCAGTGGGCCATTAAAGCAACATAATGTGCTTGTAGTAACGTTCACTACTCTGGAAATTCCGAGAAAATCACAAGAGAACTTTTATGCGTCTATTATGTACCTGTGGGTAGCTGTCGCGTGGTAGAGTTCATGGTGGTCAAATGATTAGCTTTCGAGCTCCATAAAACAAACGTGTGTTAAGCGACAGTTCTATCCCTTCTGAAACATCATTATGAATCTTTTTATTCCATCACTGGTCACATTATTTAATTTATATTGCATTTGAAAGATAATATAACGACGTAAACCACTTGTATTTGCATGACGTTTCAATTTATGTTTTCCATGTCTGTATGACAAATACCGTCCTGGAATGCGTGATGTCAGGAGCACATCTGATAAGTAATCGTTCATAACTCTTGTGGTCTGGCACATTGTGACTTACTACATTACTGATTGTGAGTGACATCATTTGCATCATTATTTATCAATGTTTGACCTATTCTTTCCACGCCTGTCCCTCGTCCTTGATAATTTAATTACAAGTAGTAACACGTTGTTTCTCTTCATTACATTACCTCTCAAAAGTCATATAGATTAAATGTGACCAGTGCTGACAAAATATAGATTGAAAAGTAAATAACAGCAGGCTTCGAAACGTCAACTCGTACAGGAGCCCCTTCAAAAGAGCGAACGCTAACCACTTTACCACAACCAATTATTGTGATTCGTCTCTTTGCATCAGTACATTAGGTACATAATAGACGCTTAAGACTTCTCCTGCGATTTACTCGGAATTGTCAGTGTAGTGAACTTTGTCAGTTGCACATTATGTTATTTGAATGGCCCACTAAAGATATACAAAGTGTAGTAAATCCGTGATCCAAACGTCGTGGCCTCCCTTCTAAGACTGTGATCACAAGTCAGTATTACCTAGAGTGCACACGTATCCATAAAGCGGGAAATCCCCATAAAAGAAAAGAAAACGAAAAATATTCTGGAGACAAAACAGGCTGACCCTCCTTCACGAATATTATTCGGAAGAGTAGCATAAGTTTTCGTATGAGTCCATCAAACAGACATCATGTTGCTGTTGTTGTGGTCTTCAGTCCAGAGACTGGTTTAATGGCGCCCTCCATGTTACTCTACCCTGTGCAAGCTTCTTCATCTCCAAGTAATTACTGCAACCTACATCATTCTGAGTCTGCTTAGTGTATTCGTCTCTTGGTAACCCTCTACGATTTTTAGCCTCCACGCTGCCCTCCAATACTAAATTGATGATCCCTTGATGATGCCTCAGAGCATGTGCTACCAACCGATCACTTCTTCTAGTTACGTTGTGACACATATTCCTCTTCTCCCCAAATTCAGTTCACTACCTCCTCATCAGTTACGTGATCTGCTCGTCTAATCTTCATCATTCTTCTGTAGCACCACATTTCGAAAGCTTCTACTCTGTTCTTGTCTAAACTAGTTACCGTCCATGTTTCACTTCCGTACATGGCTACACTCCATATAAATACTTTCAGAAATCACTTTCTGACACTGAAATCGATACTCGATGATAACAAATTTCTCTTCTTCAGGAGCGCTTTCTTTTCCATAGCCAGTCTACATTATATATCCTCTATACTTCTACCATCATCAGTTATGTTGCTCCCCAAATAGAAAAACTCATCTACTACTTTAAGCGTCACATTTCCTAATCTAATATTCTCAGCATCACCTGCTTTAATCCGACTACATTCCATTATCCTCGTTTTGCTGTTGTTGATGTTCATCTTATATCCACCTTTCAATACAATGTCCATTCCGTTCAACTGCTCTTCCTGGTCCTTTGCTGTCTCTGAAAGAATTACAATGCCATCGTCAAATCTCAATGTTTTTATTTCTTCATCATGGATTTTAATACCTACTCCTAATTTTACTTTTGTTTCCTTTACTGCTTGGTCAATATATAGATTGAATAACATTTGGGATGGACTACAACCGTGGCTCACTACCTTCTAAACCAGCTTCCTTTTCATGCATCTCGAGTCTTATAACTGCCATCTGCTTTCTGAACAAATTGTAAATAGCCCTTCCCTCCCTGTATTTGGCCCCTGCCACCTTCAGAATTTGAAAGAGATTATTCCAGTCAACATTGTCAAAAGCCTTCTCTAAGCCTACAGATGCTAGAAACGTAGGTTTGCCTTTACTTAATCTATATTCTAAGATAAGTTGTAGGATCAGTATTGCCTGACGTGTTCCAATATTTCTACGAAATCCAAACTGATCTTCCCCGAGGTTGACTACTATCAGTTTTTCCCTTCGTCTACAAAGAATTTGTGTTAGCCTTTTGCAGTCGTGACTTATTAAACTGATAGTTCAGTAATTTTCACATCTGTCAGCACCTTCTTTCTTTGGGATTTGTATTATAATATTCTTCTTGAAGTCTGAGGGTATTTCGCTTGTCTCATACAACTTCTTCACCAGATGGTAGAGCTTGTCAGGGCTGTCTCTCCCAAGGCTATCAGTAGTTCTAAACCAATGTTGACTACTCAGGCGGCCTTGTTTCGACTTAGGTCTTTCAGTGCTCTGTCAAATTCTTCACGCACTGTCATATCTCCCATTTCATCATCATGTACGTCCTCTTCCATTTCCATAATATCGCCCTCAAGTACATCGCCCTTTTATTGACCATCTACATAAAAGTTCCACTTTTATACATCCCCTTCTTTGCTTAGTACTGGTTAACTATGTGAGCTCTTGATATTAATACAAGTGGTTCTCTTTTTTCCAAAGGTCTCTTTAATTTTCCTGTAGGCAGTATCTATCTTACCCCTAGTGATATATGCGTCTACATCCTTAAATGTGTCCTCTAGCCATCCCTGCTTAGCCATTTTGCACTTCTGTCGATCTCATTTTTGAGAAGTTTCTATTCCTTTTTGCCTACTACATTTATTGCATTTTTATATTTTCTCCTTTCATCAATTAAGTTTAAACCTCTTCTGTTATCCAAGGATTTCTACTGGCCCTCGTCTTTTTACATGTTCTTCCTGTCATTAAACTTCACTAATTCCCACTATATCTTACTTTAACCTACCCATTTCCCTTTTTAAATTTTCTTACCTACCTATCCGATTAAGTGGTCTGACTTTCGACGCTCCGATCCGTAGAACGCGAGTCTTCTTTCTCTTGATAACGACGTCATTCTGAGTAGTCCCCGCCCGGAGATCCAAGAGGACGCCATCATCATTTAACCGTACAGTAAAGCTACATACCCTTGGGAAAAATTACGGCTGTAGTTTCCCCTTGCTTTCAGCCGTTCGCAGTACCAGAACAGCAAGGCCATTTTGGTTAGTGTTACAAGGCCAGATCAGTCAATCATCCAGACTGTTGCCCTTGCTACTACTGAAAAGTCTGCTGCCCCTCTTCAGCAACCACACGTTTGTCTGGCCTCTCAACAGATACCCTTCTGTTGTGGCTGCACCTACGGTACGGCTATCTGTATCGCTGAGGCACGCAAGCCTCTCCACCAATGGCTCTATGGTTCATTTGGAGGGGGTGGGGGTGGGGGGACGCAAATAGACGTAGGAATTTAGAATTCAACAATAGATGTTTGTAACCACCTGGTTTGCCGCGAGCGGTAGCAAGCTGCTTGCGGGATTCGGGGAGACGTGTGATGCCCACTGCGAATCCGCCATCCAGGCTAACGACGAAGGTCGGTTAACCGTCCAGCGTTAATATGGTTCGTAGGCCGTTCCCTGCGTTCATCTGGGCGAATTCCGGACTGGTAGCATTGTGCCGCCTCAGTTACACAATTCGCAAACATTTCGGTAACGTTCACACACATTCACCCGGGATAACATTAAGAGACAGACAGTTGGTGTGCACAAATTCTGTCTCGGGGTGAAGGGGTGGCGACAAGAAAGGTGTCCGATTACCCTCTACCACTAACATCGCCATATCCAGGATAACATTCTGAACTGTGGAAGTACGTGATTAGGCAAGGAAAAACAAGAAGAACGATAATTCGCCTTTTAACTTTGCTTGTTTATTTATGACGTCCATATATACACTGTGTTATGCATTTATTTGCAGTATAGCTCCATCTTCAGCGTCCACATGCTTTCGAAATCAAAAATGAATATCGTAAATAAGGAAAACTGAGTGGGATATCCGAAATAAAGGTTTTTAGAAAACACACCTGACATCAAGTTTCTATCTCGAAATATGAAATATGGGACACACAGAAATACTGAATTTTATTTCTCATTGCCGTCACGTTAGGGGTTTCTTATTTACAGTAGAGACACGGAAATATATTTAGGTGAAAGGAAGGTGTTATTAGAGAGTGTAAAATAAAGCTGTAAAAGCCAGGTGGACATTGATGATTGATTGAGCAAAGGAGAATATGCCACGAGTAACAGTATCAATAACAGTCGGATGTGGCAGAAGGATACACAGTCATTACGAGCGAAACCACTATTCTCTAAAGAATCTAGCTACCATGTAAAAACTGTTTCAAACGTCTGATTCCTGCACGTATGGACTAATGTGTTAAATACGTGCCCTTAGGCGTGAAATCGAGGAAAACTGTAGGAAATGTTTGAAACTACTCTCCAAGTTTTTTGGCAGTCGCTAAGTGCCCTCATAATGCAACACTGGATGAATATAATCTGGGGAGCTTGCGCTCCACCTTAAGCAAATGTTAGTGTCTAAATGTTTGCGACGTCATATCGCCTGAATATGTGTCGTAAAATGATACAGTGTTGCAGGTATCTACATCTACATCTACATGGTTACTCTGCAAGTCACACTTTAGTGTTCATCGAACCATTTTCATACTACTTCTCTACCATTCCACTCTCTAATGACGCGTGGGGAAAAGGAACACCTAAATATTTCCGATCGAGGTTTGATTTCTTTTATTTTATTATGATGATCATTTCTCCCTACGTAGGTGGGTGTTAACAAAATATTTTCGCGTTCGGATGAGAAAGTTGGTGAATGAAACTTCGTAAATACATCTCGCCGCAAGGAAAACCGCCTTTGTTTCAGTGACTGCCACCCCAACTCGCGTATCATATCAGTGATACTCTGACCCCTATTGCACAATAACACGATACGAGTTGCCGTTCTAATGGTTCTAATGGTTCTGAGCACTATGGGACTTAACATCTGTGGTCATCAGTCCCCACGAGTCGCCGTGCCGGCCGAAGTGACCGAGCGGTTCTAGGCGCTTCAGTCTGGAACCGCGGGACTGCTGCGGTCGCAGGTTCGGATCCTGCCTCGGGCATGGATGCGTGTGATGTCTTTAGGTTAGTTAGGTTTAAGTAGTTCTAAGTTCTAGGAGACTGATGACCTCAGATGTTAAGCCCCATAGTGCTCAGAGCCATTCACGAGCTGCCCTTCTTTGCACTTATTCGATGTCCTCCGTCAATCCTACCTGGTAAGGATCCCAAATCGCGCAGCAGTATTCCAGTAGAGGACGGACAAGGGTAATGTAGGCTGTCTCTTTAGTGGATTTGTCGCATCTTCTAAGTGTTCTGGCAACAAAGCGCAGTCTCTGTTTCGCCTTCCCCACAATATTATCTATGTGGTCTTTCCAATTTAAGTTGCTCGTAATTGTAATTCCTAAGTATTTATTCGAATTGACAGCCCTTAGCTTTGTGCGATTTATCGTATACGCAATATTTATCGGATTCCTTTTAGTACCCACGTGGATGACCTCGCACTTTTCTTTGTTTAGTGTCCGTTGCCATTTTTCGCAACATACATAAATTCTCTCTAGATCATTTTGTAATTGGAATTGATTGTCTGATGATTTTACTAGACGGTAAATTACAGCGTCACCTGAAAACAATCTAAAGGGGCTGCTCAGATTATCATCTAGATCGTTTATGTAAATCAGGAACATTGGAGGGCCTATGACACTATCTTGCGGAACGCCAGATATCACTTCTGTTCTACTCGATGATTTACAATCTATCACTACGAACAATGACCTCTGTGAGAGAAAATCACGAACCAGTCACACAACTGAGACTGGAAGCAGTTAATACCATAAATTATCCGGGAGTACGCATTACGAGTGATTTGAAATGGAATGATCATATAATGTTGAGCGTCGGTAAAGCAGATGCCAGACTGAGATTCATTGGAAGAATCCTAAGGAAATGCAATTCGAAAACAAAGGAAGTAGGTTACAGTACGCTTGTTCGCCCACTGCTTGAATACTGCTCAGCAGTGTGGGATCCGTACCAGATAGGGTTGATAGAAGATATAGAGAAGATACAACGGACAGCAGCACGCTTCGTTACAGGATCATTTAGTAATCGCGAAAGCGTTACGGAGATGATAGATAAACTCCAGTGGAAGACTCTGCAGGAGAGACGCTCAGTAGCTCGGTACGGGCTTTTGTCAAAGTTTCGAGAACATACCTTCACCGAAGAGTCAAGCAGTATCTTGCTCCCTCTTACGTATATCTCGCGAAGAGACCATGAGGATAAAATCAGAGAGATTAGAGCCCACACAGAGGCATACCGACTATCCTTCTTTCCACGAACAATACGAGACTGGAATAGAAGGGAGAACCGATAGAGGTACTCAAGGTACCATCCGCCACACACCGTCAGGTGGCTTGCGGAGTATGGATGTAGATGTAGATACTCCATATGCAAGCAATTTGATTAATAGTCGCTTGTGAGGAACGGTATGAAAAGCCTTCTGGATATGTGGGAATCGATCTGAGATCCCTTGTTGACAGCGCTCAGTACTTCATGGGAATAGAGAGCCAGCTGTGTTGCACAAGAACGATATTTTCTGAAACCGTGTTGGTTAATGTTAAAGTTCTGTTGCGTGCTGTTTCATTCGAACGTCAGTTTTTCATGGGTCTAAATGTTAACGGCCAACGGCCTTACTGCAGTGGTAAAATCGATCTCCGTCTGGGTCTATTGAGCGCTGTTTTCAAGCGGGATACGCTCAGCCCTCGTGAGGCCGATTGAGGAGCCACTTGCTGGGAAGTTGGGGCTCCGTTCACGAAAACTGACAAGGACCGGGAGAGCGGTGTGCTGACCACACGCCCCTCCTTATCCGCCTGCAGTGACCTCTAGCGGCCGACGCTGATACTGCGGTCGATCAGCACCGCTGGTGGACCTTACGAGGCCTTTTCGGACAGAGTTGAGTTTAAACGTTCCCCTGCACTATGCATCGAAGAATCATAGAACGTTGCAGGTATACATTCAACGATACGTGTAGATACTACCTCCGAAATAAGTTTCTAATAGATTTAGTTGTAAATAAATAATAAATTAGACCCCGTCGTACGTGATGCTGAAGTTTTAATGCGCGCCACTTCAAGCAAACGCTAATTTTTTAGACTTGTAAATCATAATCACTTCATATCTCCTCATTGTATCAGCAGCAGAAATCTAGTAAGCTATGAACTACGGTCCTTTCATAAATTTTCCTTTGCAGGTGAGGGAATCAGAGAGAAAAAAGTTTTCAAAATTTGGAAATTATGGGTAATATTTGTGGGAGTCGTAAAGTGCTCTCATTCTCAAATAATGGATGAATAAAATCCAGGAATTTGCATGCCGTTAGTTGCGTTGTCTCGTGATAAGCACGGTTTCCATCTGTAATGCTTGCGTCGTTGTTGTTGTTGTGGTCTTCTGTCGTGAGACTGGTTTGATGCACCTTGCGTTGTTATGTTACACTTAACACACGATTGTACATCTTAATGAGTACCTTATGACAGCATTTTGAATTTTTAAACTCAATCAGTAATCATGCGAAGTCTTGAAAACCGTTGATAGGCAACCTTCAACTGGGTCTGGGTACCGTATCCCGTGTTTCGGGGTAGGGGTTAGGTAGTGTAGATGTAGGACTATCGATGGACAACACTGATGATGAAACGAGGATTTTATTATAATGTCGAGATCGGAATATATCTTTCATGTAATGTGGCTGATTTCAGCCACAGTTCGCGATAATGTCTATATGCCCCGGGGGCGCAGAAGGGGCCCTGCCGGAAATAGAAGAGGATGTAGGAGACTGAGGAGAGCTCTTTTTAAACAAGCGTTTATCTAAAATCTTGTTCCTAAATTCCTTGAATCCGAATACATTTGCGCCTCTAGATTCCAAACAAGCGGCCGTGGAAGGACGTAGTTTTGGAGTCGGAAAGAAGTCCCAACGGTAAGGAGAGAGAAAGAAAGAGAAAATAGTTGACGTCATATCTAGCTAAAAGCCAAAGCTAGGCACAGCATTCAGCCTTGCACCGAAGCTTGAGAAACGGCCTACGTTATCTCTCTCTTCCTCTATCCCTACTGGCTGTCCAAAGCTGTGCATAGGTGGCTCATTGGTCAATTTGTTACATGGGGAGAATATCTTCTGATACGATGATCCTATTCAACACGTATGCCACAACGAAGCGTACTGGTACATCGTATACGAAAATTTAAGCGAGAACGAATTTAGATATAAAAATAAAATTTCTCATACACCTTAGACTAAGTAGGCTACATCAGTATTTCTTCCTCCTTCTTTAAGCAGGACGAAGTACGTTGTACTGGTGAACCATACCGGGGGTTCTTAGCTAAGGGTAACGTAAGCGTCATCGGCTAGGTTCGCCAGATGGGTTCCCAGAAAATTGTTAAAATCATTTTTATTTGTTGACTGGTCTCAAAATCAGCCGATACATAGTCGGGTGGTGGCTGGGCCCTTGAGGTGTTGGTGTCAGCCCTCCACGACAGTTGAAATAGCACCTACAACAGGTAGCCTATAGTTATCCTCTCGCAACACTTGAACAACTAGCGTGATAGAATGCCTTGTGGAAAATATTGCAAATCACTGTGAAATTTGGGTATTGAGCTAGGACCTAAAAAATCAGATTTCATTTAAATACCGTCAGTTGATTTTTTACTCAAAATTTAAAGTGTTAAAGATTATATACAACAGGAGGAAAGAGTAAATATAAAACTGTACTAACGATGTTAGTCAGTTGCCTACATCATCAAAATTCTCAAATATTGTAACTCCCTTATCATAACGTTAATTGAATTGGCTCTATAAAGAGAGAAATTGACAATTTGAAGAGAGAATGAAGAGAAAATGAGAATTTATTTTCTCATAATCGTAGCGTAGAGTAAAGAATTTAGACCGTTATGGTCAGTATCTAATAACCAATTACAGTTAAACCCAGTACTCGAAATAAGAGAAGCAGAAGTTAGCAAAATTGCTATGTAACATTTTCATGGAAATGATCTTATTGTATAAAAAGCTCAACCTGGAACAGTAAGTAGCAGTTAAGTGACCAGGTTGCTCGTAAGGCTGTTAGCTGAATTCTTTCGTGAAGTTAGTTAAACCTGAATTACAGAAGACAGTAAACTGAGCCCGTTAGTTGGTAAGAGGTACAATCACTATGGGATCTCGAGCCTGTGGTTAAAAAAAGTAAGTTCCCTAAGTTGCATGCTTATTAAGTACAAACAACAATATTACCTAAAAATTTCAAATAAAACCCATAGTTATAATAATAGTGACATTACAAACCTAGATTCGCCTGATAAAAGATTACAATTCAGAATCAGTACTAGGCTGTCACGAATCTAACAAATGGCTCTGAGCACTATGGGACTTAACTTCTAAGGTCATCAGTTCCCTAGAACTTAGAACTACTTAAACCTAACTAACCTAAGGACATCACACACATCCATGCCCGAGGCAGGATTCGAACCTGCGACCGTAGCAGTCGCGCAGTTCCGGACTGAAGCGCCTAGAACCGCTTGACCACCGCGGCCGGCGTCACGAATCTAAGTTTCATTGCGGTTCAAATGCCTCATAGTACTATGGGACTTAACATCTGAGGTCATTAGCCCTCTAGAACTTAGAACTATTTAAACGTAACTAACCTAAGGACATCACAAACACCCACGGCCGAGGCTGGATTCGAACCTGCGACCGTAGCGGTCGCACGCTTCCAGATTGAAGCGCCTAGAACCGCTCGGCCACATCGGCCGGCCTACATTGCGGTAATAACAGTTGAAAAACGTATGCAAAAATAAAAATGCAGTGTAATATGGATTAGGAATTATAAGTGCTTCAGAGGGTGCGTGAAAATTACGCTTAAACGTAAATATTAATACGTGACCACGGCAGTCACTTGAAGGTGTCAACTACGGTGGTTAAAGGAATCCTTCACGAGTCACTTAACTGTGAACTTCAGAGTAATCATGCAGAGGCAGATGCAGATGTAGGGAAAAGTCATTGCATGAAAATAGGTGAGGCTGATGCAGTGTTAATTGAGTACGTTTCAGCATATGTATGGCACATACAATGTGTGTTGTTTTCTTTTCATTTATTTTTAATATAGAAGGTACACGTTGCGACAGGATGACTACGAAGCATCCACAGCTGTTAGAGACCTTAATGTAGTTATTATGCATATCGTGCACGCATTAAAATTGCGGGAGTATTGAAAGAAGTCACTGTCACCTTGCATTATTGAAAACTTGTTTGTTAAGAGCTGCGAACTTACATTCATATTACGATTTAGTGGAAAGTTCGAGTACAAAGGAATGAACTCTCACATTATTACAATAAAATAGGAAGGTTAGAGTAAAATAATAGAAATAGTTAGAGTAAATGCAAAATTAAACAGATGTTTAATCCTCCTGATACTGTGTTAAATAGTACGACTAAGTTGTTATTGCAGATTCAACTCTGAGGTCATCCATGCTCTCTCCTCTGGGGAGATGTAAAGCGTTTCTAATACTTTCGTTACATAAAAAAGTTCCATAGTAGCGCCCAATAAGTATTTCAGTAACGAAGAGGCGGACGTTTCTACCACACTTCACGGTAGATGGTTGACTAGTACATGGTCAGGAAATGACCTTGAAGTTCGGATGAAACAAGTAACCTAATATGAATAATGTGATCTATGCGTTACAATACAAAGTTTTGTGCTATGGCTTTAGTCCATAGAAAAATGACGGATTGCTTAATTTTAGTCAAAAATTCATTATTGCTGCAGTGGTGTCAAGTGTTTGCTTTGCTCTAAGAATAAAATTACTTTTTAAATCAGTACATCCAGAATATTCTTGGAGTTTAGGTCGGATATGTGATACCACCTTTGGGATACCCCCTGCGTCCACTTTTGCAAATAATTATGATTATCACTGCACTGTTCCCGGATACTGGTGATACTTCTTTTCCATAAATGGGGTAAATAAGTCGTAGGAAAATCGTAATAGTCTATTATTGTTAGAGCTACCATGAATTAATGGTAACCTTCATTTCTTGAAAAATATCGCATAGCTGTACTGTTTGCCTTAAATTACTGAAAACAATGTGCGTTACAATCGTGTATCAAACAGTTACCTTTACATTAACCTCGTTTAAGCTGTAACTGCATGTATAGCGTAAGGTATAACACGCTGGGTTGCGAGCCAGGGACGTAAGCCGGATCCGGTTCGAAGCCGCTTTGCGCATACACGACATAGGGGATTATACACTGGTCACCATGAGTGTGGTTTCCCCATCGTTGCTTAGGTGATTTGTAGATCGATCCCTAAATTCCGACTCAGAGAATAAACACAAATATTTAAAGTACGATAACACAAACAACATACGAGGGGCGTTCGGTAAGTAAAGCAACAATTGGTTCAAATGGTTCTGAGCACTATGGGACTTAACTTCTGAGGTCATCAATCCCCTAGAACTTAGAACTACTTAAACCAAACCAACCTAAGGACATCACACAGATCCATGCCAGAGGCAGGATTCGAACCTGCGACCGTAGCGGTCACGAGGTTCCAGACTGAAGCTCCTAGAACCGCACGGCCACACCGGCTGGCGTAAAGGAACACTTCTGTTCCTGAAGCCGGTGGGTCTTATTCAGCATCCAGTACACAATATTATTCACCACTCTTTTAGATGCTACGGTCGCAGGTTCGAATCCTGCCTCGGGCATGGATGTGTGTGATGTCCTTAGGTTAGTTAGGTTTAAGTAGTTCTAAGTTCTAAGGGACTGATGACCTCAGATGTTCCATAGTGCTCAGATCCATTTTTGAACTCTTTTAGATGCAAAACTATATTTTTCAGCATAATCTCCGTTCAATGGGATGGCCTTGCTCCACTTTACCTGGAGAGCCTATGTGTCCGCATGGTACCACTCTAATTGTCGACGATGGAGTTAACTTCTTGGTGCAGTAGTAAGTAACTCTCTCCATCAAGCACGTACTGCTTCCCTCTGAGTGCATCGTTCAGTGGGCAAGGACGATGGAATTCGGGTCTGCGAGATCCGATATGTAGGGTGGATGTGAATGGACAGTCCAATGATATTTCGCGAGCTCCTCTTGGGTGCGCAGTCTTGTGGAAGACCATCCGTTGTCATTGTGCTTTTGTGGAGACGAAGTCGTTTTGTGACTTTCCTGAGGGTGGTACAATACATTTAGAGTTTATCATTGTACCTCAAGGGAGGCCATTGAACAGAACAACCCCTTCAGAGTCCCAGAAGAGCGTCGCTATGACTTTAAGGCTTAGGGTGCGGCTTTGAACATTTTCGTTAGAGGAGAAGTCGTATGGTGCCACTTCTTTGATTGCCGTTTTGTTGCCGTTTCGAAAGGATGAACGTAAGTTTCATGTCGTGTGACGATGTTCGAAAAGTATAATAAAAGCATCAGGAGCACCCTCGAAATATTCATACAGTTCCACAGAGACGGTCCTTCGTTTCTCCTGATGGTCTTATGTTATTCAGGGAGGATCCCAGCTGGCACACCTTTCAGTAGCCCAACTGGTGAACGAGTGTGTCAGCACTACCAACGGAGACGTCAAGTTGAACAGCGAGGCGTATGATTGTGACGCCGGCCGAAGTGGCCGTGTGGTTAAAGGCGCTGCAGTCTGCAACCGCAAGACCGCTACGGTCGCAGGTTCGAATCCTGCCTCGGGCATGGATGTTTGTGATGTCCTTAGGTTAGTTAGGTTTAACTAGTTCTAAGTTCTAGGGGACTAATGACATCAGCAGTTGAGCCCCATAGAGCTCAGAGCCATTTGAACCATTTGAACCATGATTGTGACCTGTCGATCACCTCCAATGAAAGTGTCCACATGTTTCAACATTGCGGGAGTCACTTCCGTGTGCGGCAGGCTAGCACGAGGGATATCGGACACATTTGCCTGACCTTGTTAACACTTTGCATCCGCACGTCTGGTACAGAGGCCGCGCGGGATTAGCCGAGCGGTCTCGGGCGCTGCAGTCATGGACTGTGCGGCTGGTCCCGGCGGAGGTTCGAGTCCTCCCTCGGACATGGGTGTGTGTCTGTTTGCCCTTACGATAATTTAGGTTAAGTAGTGTGTAAGCTTAGGGACTGATTAACTTAGCCGTTAAGTTCCATAAGATTTCACACACATTTGAACATTTATTTTCTCGTACAGATTTATTCGCTTGGCGCCGGCAGCGTTAATTCGGATTACTTGGCTTGTCGTCGACCGCTTGTAACCTTTCCGTTGATGACAAGCTTCAAACACATTAACTTTCGCACACTTTAATTTTTCCGGAAATCCTCTATTTTGCCGTATCGTTCCACAAACTGGAATTTCCTTTTCAAGTAACTTCTCTGCAAGTTCTACACTGTTATAATAATTATCGAAGTAGAAGTGGTTCCACTTTTCATAATAAGGTGTCAATAGTTCCATCACTGTTTTTACTTAAGGTTGTCCAGCGCCGCAATATATCTTCAATGAAGAACTGTATCCCGTACTCGAATCACACAGCATCCGAATGAGTATGCCATACTTCGTAATTATCGACGAATTGTAAACTTTTTGAAATTTAACTGTCCACGCCACGGTATCATTCCTTCATCAACTGAGATGTTTTGACTTAGATTAAACGTTTCTTTCAACTGTTTGGAAAAATGATCAGTTAGGAATTGCACTTTGAAAAGCCGGTCGGCGTTATCCGGTTTATTGTTGTTGTTGGAGAAATGTAAAAATCATAATATTTGTCTGAATCGGTTGCGAGACATCGTTTTGCGAAATATCGGTGTCTCTGTCATCGGATTCGTTGACCAGTAATCATCGATCCTTGCTTTCTTTACAATTACCATAAGGATAGCAAACCCAAACCATTTTCTAAGTTCGGGTCCCGTAACGTCAACAAATTTGGCATTTATTTTTATCTACTTTCCTTCTATTGTAATTTTGACTGTAATACTTATTGATTTCGTTGCTAATATATTTAAATAGATCGTTCCCAATATATAGTTCTACGAAATCCTCGACGTTCTCTGTATCTTTGGGAAATATGTGTGGATCCGGAGATCATTCAAATTTATTATCGGTCCGCAGTAAATCATAGCCTGTATTCTTCGTCTGATTCATCCGAATCACCTGGCAACCGTTGAGTTCGCCAGATTCTTCTTAGATGTATTTCGCTATCTTCCGACGATTCTCATTCACTTTCATTTTTCTGATATCCAATGTCTT
Source organism: Schistocerca americana (assembly GCF_021461395.2). Classification (NCBI taxonomy): domain Eukaryota; kingdom Metazoa; phylum Arthropoda; class Insecta; order Orthoptera; family Acrididae; genus Schistocerca; species Schistocerca americana. The sequence continues at coordinate 50,042,820 of NC_060120.1, forward strand.
CTTCCCAATCGGCCAAGTCGTACCGAACGTCAGACAAGACGACCGCGCATTCATCGTAAATAATCGTATCGTCTCTTTCGTCTGCCATGATGAAAGTGTTCAAGTACTTATAAAAACATAAAAGTTGTTGAAGTGTGTACCTTATTGTTACCTAAACAAAACACAAACAGAATGAGAAAGATACTAAAGTGCTCTCACCGGCCACTGCGCAATACTGTGCTCACGGCACCACTGTGGTGTCGCCGGCCACTGAGCGATAGTATGCACACGACACCACTGTGGTGTAGCCGGTCGGCAAAGTGTGAAGATAATGGACAACTCGCCCAACGATTCACGTCGCTCTTGTTGACTGAAAAGCCTCCGCAGACATTGTGCAAGCGCCTGTGAATATATGTCGTGCTCTCGTTTTTCGCCAAAAGAAAGTGACAGCTATCTGCTCTGAATATATTTCTGTGATAGGCGCCATTTGGAAGTCTACGTGCAGTGGGCTCACTAGTCGTAAATTCATGAAACTATTGGGACTAAACCTGGAATATTCCACTATATCTCGCTACAAATTCCGAATTTTTTTCAACCAAAATTGGCCGAGAAAAAAATTTGTAGCATTGCTTGTTGAACACCCCTCCTTGAGATTACCTTGACTAGTTTGTTGCCAGGAAGGGCATCCATCACCTGAGTTAAACAATATCATAAGATGTACCGAGACCTGGATGAAATAAACTCTGTACAAGCCGGGATAATTGCTGCGGGACAGAAGAAGCTAATCTCAAGTGAATCGGAAGTTTAAATGGGGACATATTTAATATTTAACAGATTTCGTTACGTATCTCTCACACCTACTATCCACCTACGTATTATTCCTGAAGCCACTATACAATGAGTGGCAGTGGTAGGTACTTTGTAATTACACTGCTGGCCATTAAAATTGCTACACCGAGAAGAAATGCAGATGATAAACGGGTATTCATTGGACAAATATATCATACTGGAACTGACATGTGATTACATTTTCACGCAACTTGGGTGCATAGATCCTGCGATATCAGTACCCAGAACAACCACCTTTGGCCGCAATAACGGCCTTCATACGCCTGGGCATTGAGTCAAACAGAACTTGGATGGCGTGTACAGGTACAGCTGCTCATGCAGCTTCAACACGATAGCACAGTCCATCAAGAGTAGTGACTATCGTATTGTGACGAGCCATTTGCTCGGCCACCATTGACCAGATTTTTTTCAGTTTCTGAGACATCTGGAGAATGTGCTGGCCAGGGCAGAAGTCGAACATTTTCTGTTCCCAGAAAAGCCCGTACAGGATCTGCATCATGCGATCGTGCATTATCCTGCTGAAATGTAGGGTTTCGCAGGGATCGAATGAAGGGTAGAGCCACGGGTCGTAACACATCTGAAATGTAATGTCCACTGTTCAAAGTGCCGTCAATGCGAACAAGAAGTGAACGAGACGTGTAACCAACGGCACCCATCACGCTGGGTGATACGCCAGTAAGGCAATGACGAACACGCTCCCAATGTGCGTTCACCGCGATGTTGCCAAACACGAATGCGACCATCATGATGCTGTAAACAGAACCTGGATTCATCCGAAAAAATAACGATTTGCAATTCGTGCACCCAGGTTCGTCGTTGAGTACACCATCGCACGCGCTCCTGTCTGTGATGCAGCGTCAAGGGTAACCACAGCCATGGTCTCCGGGCTGATAGTCCATGGTGCTGCAAACGTAGTCGAACTCTCAATGCTGATGGTTGTTATCATGCAAACGTCCCCATCCATTGACTCAGGGATCGAGACGTGGCTGCACGATCCGTTACAGCCATGCGGATAAGATGCCTCTCTCATCTCGACTGCTAGTGATACGAGGCCGTTGGGATCCAGCACGGCGTTCCGTATTACCCTCCTGAACCCACCGATTCCATATTCTGCTAACAGTCACTGGATCTCGACCAACGCGAGCAGCAATTTCGCGATACGATAAACCGCAATCGCGATAGGCTACAATCCGACTTTCATCAAAGTCGGAAACGTGATGGCACGCATCACACGAGGCATCACGAGGCATCACAACAACGTTTCACCAGGCAACGCCGTTCAACTGCTGTTTGTGTATGAGAAATCGGTTGGAAACTTTCCTCATATCAGCACTTTGTATGTGTGGCCACCGGCGTCAACCTTGTGTGAATGTTCTGAAAAGCTAATCATTTGCATATCACAGCATCTTCTTCCAGTCGGTTAAATTTCGCATCTGTACCACGTCATCTTCGTGGTGTAGCAATTTTAAAAGCCAATAGTGTAATAAAATGTACCAAAACCTGGATAAAATAAACCCTGTACAAGGCTGGATAAATGCTACGGAATAGGAGAAGCTAATCTGAAGTGAATCGGAAGTGCAAATGGGAAGATATTTAATTTTTTAGAGATGTAGTTTCGTATCTCTCACATCTACTATCCATCACGTATAATTCCTGAAGCTACTATACAATGAGTTGTAACGGTAGGTGCTTTGTGCTTATATTAGCGCTTTTCTGTTCTGTTCAAATCGCGCAGTACTCTATAATTTCCTGTTTTCCAAATGAGTGACCATCAGGCGAGGAGCTGCGTCGAAGTAACTATAGTACAAGGGGCAGTGACAGGTGTGAAAACACTGGAACAGTGAAACGTCTACAGTGACGTGCCTCGGCTGAGCCACTTCGGCAGTATTATCACGTCTCTCCTTGTGTGCTCTGGTGAGAGGTTTTGCCAGTGTTATTCCAGCAGGTGCGAAGTGCGGCCGCGCCATCGCTCTCACTAGTCCAAACACTTCGAAGTCCTTACGTTCAAATGGAGTCTGATCAGTATTGACTCTGGGTAAATCAGTCTTAGCTGCGTTGTTACAAGACGACCATTCTAGAATGTTGTGCGAATTAAATTTAGTCCCACCATACAGTTGTCTCCAGTTTCACGACCGTGCACTTTTAAAAGCGTATCAGTTTTAACAAAATACTTCTGTTACCGTGCTTGTTTGGGTCTTGGTATGTTTAACGGTTCTTCCCGTTTACATTACTGTTTGGTGTAAAAATGACTACTAGAGTAGTAACACACAGAATAAATCTGAAGAACATATGGATGACGGAAAACTGAAGTAGGCTGTATATGATTACGTTTGAACTGCATATTGCAGAACATCCCCACATTCAGCAGCACACTGCTGTGTTTTTTGCTGTCTTGGATCCTATTTGCTGATAGGTGGAAAATGTGGCTTTTTATTTTGACTAGAAGCAATATAAATGTTTTATATACGTACAGTAATGCAGTGCACACGAATCTTAACAATTTCATGCTCGTCTTGAGCCCCGATACAGTTCAGAACTAACAAGTTTTTTAAAGAAATCTTATGAAGCCTATATCGATTTTTAGATCATGAAGTTCCTGTTGTGACCTGAACCTACACCACAGCTGTAAAAATATTTGTTTAATAATTTTACACAATTTATAGATACATCTGTGAAATATATGTGGTGATAATTTAAACGAAAGTTTCACTAAAACGTAAATGTCAAAACTTCCAGCCGTTTAGATTCAAGAGACAACAGTCACGGGATTTATTATTATTACTATATATCTTTTAATATTGTGGAGAACCTGAGAAATTTCAGTACAGATGGCATACGGAAGGTACCATAGATCTTGTCTACTAGTAATGTTTTGTCTCATCAATTATTCTTTTCATCAGTGTGTAGTTTGCTCCTTACGACCACGAGGTAACGAGGGATGCGACGGAAAATGTAGACTCTTCTTTAGAAAACCTCTCCAGCCACAGTCAGTAAGGCAGACATCCGAACTTTTGCATGTGCAAAGCAAAAGACCTATATTTAATGGAAGAATACAGTAAAACACTCAGGATTCGTCTTTTGCCACAAATATTAATTTAAAAAGAGAGTTGACTTCTTTTCAAAAGCCATAATTTAAAATCCTAATAACTCAGGCTGAAAATATCTTTGTTAGGTCCTCAGAGTATTGTATGATCACTAAACAAGTCATTAATTTTCGTTTAAAATTATATTATTTACTAACGTTAGAACATTTTACAATCAAAATTAACTATTTTTTTCGTAATGTACAGTTGTATAAAACAGAATTCGAACGAAGGTAGTATATTTCCTTAGTTCCAATGTGGCGGCAAAATGTTTTGGAAAGCTCCTGCAAATTTCATAGCTTTATATTTCAAATACTTTTTGAAAAAGGCTTCTAATAACGTGAAAAACGTAGAAATGTAAAAAGTGGTTTAAAGATGCATTCCTAATATTTCGTTTGAAAATCTTCTACATTTCTACTCCTCATCCCCCACGGTTTTCTTCTCTGCCAATCTAATCTGTGTGGCCTGTATTTGTGAGATTAAACAGTGCTTTGTCGGCTTTGTTGATCCGACTGAGCGTTGGTGTACGATTCTTTCGCAGTAAAAACATCTAAAATAGCGCTAACTCTCTTCTGTCATTTTCTGTCATTATTTCCTTCATTGAAAAACAAAACTGCGTTACAGACAACTATTTTCAGTACATATAGTCCACAGAATGCCTTTTTCTTCCGTCAGAATTGGCATCAGAAAGCAGATGGCAGTTATGAGTCGAGGGGCATAAAAGAGAAGCAGTGGTTGGGAAGGGTGTCAGACAGGGTTTTAGCCTATCCCTAATGTTATTCAATCTGCAGTAAAGGAAACAAAACAAAAATCAGGAGTACAAATTAGAATCCACAGATAAGAAATAAAAACTTTCAGGTTTGCCGAAGAAATTGTAATTCTGTCAGAGACAGCAAAGGACATGGAAGAGCAGTCGAATGGAATGGACAGATTCTTGAAAGTAGGATATGAGATGAACATCAACAAAAGCAAAACTATGATAATGGAAAGTAGTCGAATTAAATCAGGTGATGCTGAGCGAATTAGATTAGGAAACGAGACACTTAAAGGAGGAAACGAGTTTTGCTATTTGGGGAGCAAAATAACTGATGATGGTCGAAGTAGAGAGGATATAAAATGTAGACTGGCAATGGCAAGAAGAGAGTTTCTGAAGAAGAGAAATTTGTTAACATCGAGTATCGATTAAAGTGTCAGAAAGACATTTCTGAAAGTATTTGTATGGAGTGTAGCCACGTATGGAAGTGAAACATTGACGAAAACTAGTTTCGACAAGAAGAGAATACAAGCTTTCGAAATGTGGTGCTACAGAATAATGCTGAAGATTAGATGAGTAGATCACGTAACTAATGATAAGATACTGTACAGAATTGAGAGAAGAGGAATCTGTGGCACAACTTGACTAGAAGAAGGTATCGTTTGGCAAGACATGTTCTGAGGCATCAAGGGATCACCGATTTAGTACTGGAGGGCGGTGTGGAGGGTAAAAACCGTAGAGGGAGACCAAGAGATGAATACAGTAAGCAGATTCAGAAGGATGTAGGTTGCAGTAGTTACTTGGAGATGAAGAAGGTTGTGCAGGATAGAATAGCTTGGAGGGCTTCATGAAACCAGTTTCTGGACTGAAGATAATACAACAACAACAGAAAGAAATATTTATTGGGCGATGGAAGTTACTACGGAAATATCTCCATAAGAACGCAGAAGGCGTGATGAACAAAAGCTTTCTACTACAGCTGTCAGAACAGCTTTTTGGCCAGACGTATATTCGGAGAAGGCAATGCTTATATGGTCTTCATTAGCGCGAAAAGCTTAGAAGGTGTTGCAAATTGTGAGGAACGTAAAAATTCGATGATATAAAAAGAAAAATCTCTGGAAGTCATACAGTCTTCGCAGGCTAAGCTATTTGATATATAGTAGAGCATGAGAACAGACGGATCTGGCCTATCGACACTGATGAGTTACCTCCTGGGTCAGTGATTTGCCATACAACGCTTCATGTGCGCTGCCTATTACAGTTTGCTCACTACTCTGTCGCATGACCTTCGCCAAATCATCTGCGTCTACAGCGATGGCCGCTGGTAGAGATAATAAAGTCCCCATCTGACAGACAGTTCACCACCGACAGTGTGTAACGTTTCTAGTTAATTTTTCTTATTCAATAAAATTTATGTTAACTCTATTTTAATTCGATGTGCCATACTTCGTACCCATATATTGGATATTTTTCAAACAGAGTTTTTCAACAATCCGTATATTACGCCATAGAGGTTATGAGTACAAGCAATGTGATCTTTCTTTGCTAGTAGCATTGTCGCTGCTGCAGCCTTCTAAGAAAAGCTAGTGAGTGGGTCGGATGTTAGTCATGCTACTGAGCGGTCTGGAAATAGCTTGCAGAGCATAGAGAGATAGATATGGAGGATGCTGAATTTTGTACACATGATTTGGTAAATATTAATTTGAGAAATGAAGATTTTATGCTACGCTTGTTGCTACATTGCTTGCTTGCGCGTTACTTCATCTACATCTACATACATACTCCGCAATCCACCATACGGTGCGTGGCGGAGCGTACCTAGTACCACAATTCGCATCTTCTCTCCCTGTTCAACTAACACACAGAACGATGGAAAAATGACTGCCTATATGCCTCTGTACGAGCCCTAATCTCTCTTATCTTATCTTTGTGGTCTTTCCGCGAAATATAAGTTGGCGGCAGTAGAATTGTACTGCAGTCAGCCTCAAATGCTGGTTCTCTAAACTTCCTCAGTAGCGATTCACGAAAAGAACGCCTCCTTTCCTCCAGCGACTCCCACCAGAGCTCCTGAAGCATTTCCGTAACACTCGCGTGATGATCAAACCTACCAGTAACAAATCTAGCTGTCCGCCTCTGAATTGCTTCTATGTCCTCCCTCAATCCGACCTGATAGGGATCCCAAACGCTCGAGCAGTACTCAAGAATAGGTCGTATTAGTGTTTTATAAGCGGTCCCCTTTACAGATGAACCACATCTTCCCAAAATTCTACCAATGAACCGAAGACGATTATCCGCCTTCCCCACAACTGCCATTACATGCTTGTCTCAATTCATATCGCTCTGCAATGTTACGCCCAAATATTTAATCGACGTGACTGTGTCAAGCGCTACACTACTAATGGAGTATTCAAACATTACGGGATTCCTTTTCCTATTCATCTGCATTAATTTACATTTATCTATATTTAGAGTTAACTGCCATTCCTTACACCAATCACAAATCCTGTCCAAGTCATTTTGTATCCTCCTACAGTCACTCAACGACGACACCTTCAGGTACACCACAGCATCATCAGCAAACAGCCGCACATCGCTATCCACCCGAACCAAAAGTTCATTTATGTAGATGGAAAACAACAGCGGACCTACCACACTTCCTGGGGCACTCCAGATGATACCCTCACCTCCGATGAACACTCACCATCGAGGACAACGTACTGGGTTCTATTACTTAAGAAGTCTTCGAGCCACTCACATACTTGGGAACCAATCCCATATGCTCGTACCTTCGTTAGGAGTCTGCAGTGGGGCACCGAGTCAAACACTTTCCGGAAGTCAAGAAATACGGCATCCGTCTGATACCCTTCATCCATTATGTGTTTCAAAAGGATAGAGTCGTAGTTGGATTGTTCTTTACTGATTTCGGTTAGTTAGTTTCATTGTTCAGCAGTGATTAAGCAAGCATATCCATCACGCGCTTTGGACTCACAAGTTACAGATTTACCACCACTTTAGCGTTTCAGCAATTAATCTGTTGGTACAGTAATATTTGTTACAAAAGGTAAGTTTGTAAGGATGTTATAGTTGTCAATGAATGAGTTTCAGTATTCACAATATAGCCGTTTAATGTTACATTCCTTTCGGTCATTTAGAAAGTTTAAATTTTATCACTGAATCGTCACAAATTTCGTTTTCTATTTAAGTGTGTCGTTGCATAACACTTTGGAGAACGCAGTGATTGAAGCACGAGCTGCTCCTTGCATTGCACTGCGCAAGGATTTGTTTCTTATTTAGCTGGTTTGCTGCTGCGCTGCGCCTTTTACGTTCACCATTTCGGCAGCACCGATTTTCCATTGCCACAGGTCAGCTATGAAAATTTATTACTGCCAGCTACACCACAGTCAGAACATAACAAGATCATTACAGTTAACTTCGCATTTCAAAATTGTTTATCAGGTTCGGTTTTGGTAAAGTGCATTCCAGATTTTATTTCTTACGCAGGTCGTTTTATTCCTACAGTGCAGTGGTACATCTGCGTATGCATCGTTTAGTGTTTGGAATTTCATTTAGTTATGATGCAAAAAGAGATAGCCAGAGTTGCAATTAAAATGGATGTTCCTTTAGCCGTTGACCGGTTTCGGGCTATGTCCCTTCTGAAACCAACCAATGTTTGCCACGTAAAATGTCCGTCCGAAATAGCAGTAAATAAAGTGGGTACATATGTGGGTAGTCCCAATTAATGTTCGTTGACATTTAGTTAGTTTGCGCAAGTAAATTTACAGTGAATTTCAACAGAAATATTTGGGTTATTTATTCTTTTAAAATTAAATTTTTATTTTTATGTGGGACTTTTCATTCTGCTAATTTTGTGTGTTGGAATTGCAGGTCATGTAGTGTGACGTCACTAATTGTAGCACTGCTCACTCACTACACTGCAAATTAGTTTCGCAGGACAGCTTATTTAATTTTCAGCTCTGGGTTTTCTAATTAATTTTGTTGACCTTAATTGCAATTGAAGTGTACAGTTATACAATTTTAGACATTTGGCGACTCGTTTTATTAGACAGCGAGTGTTAGTAGACCACTTGAATTGATCAGGACAACACAGACGCACGAAGTTAAGAATAGCAAAGAAGTTCAGTTCACGTTTAGTTAATTAATAAACGTTCTGTTCAGAAAAGTTACAAGTGTCACATGTCCTAAATTGATGAGACATTGTCAGGCTGTTGTACTGTATAAAGTACCCCATTAATAGGAACTTGAGAAATCTGTGATCTCTCCGGCTCTTCTTCAGACCACAGATTCACTCGTTTAGGTGTATTGGATAGAAATCAAAGCGGCAGCGTACGACTGTTGGCAAACTTAGATGGGACTAGTAAAACGCAATGCTCTGTGAACCTCATCGAACACAGTGTAGCTTCCTCAGCTTAATAACACTGTGTAAGATGGCTATTTTTTTGGTGATGTTATTGGGTGTGTTAATATTTGTAAAGGAAAATGGTATATTTAAAAATATTTAAAAAATTGTGGTCAGAGAAACAGTTGTTAGTCAACAGCATCTGTGTCTGAGATGGCAGCACGGTGGAGTCGTAGAACCTTTGACAGTAAGTAGTGGACAGCTGCGGTGTCTAGCAAGCGAGGCTTCGCTGAGTGTACAATGTAACAACGCATGGACGCACTTTTGGAACTATGTGAGTTATAGATTTATTACGAGGTGGAATGATGACTCAGAACAAAGGTTGGATAACATACGGACATAAAAAAATTGAAATGAGTAACAAGGTATTATTTGATGAGGCAAAAAGTTTATTTTTACTTTTCTATACGTGTATTGTTGGTCCACTCCTCCCTCGTCACAGTTCTCTTGATCTTCTGAGCTGGTAACTGTGCCATGGAAGTTATTAGATCAAATGAATATTCATATTAGATCCTAAAATTGTTTTCTTCGATAAGTTCCTTCCTAACGGAAATTTCAGTACTTAAAGGTCGAGTTATGTGTTTCATTGGCATTCTGTGTAAAGGTAAGGGATCCAATTTCCCTGAAGCATCTGTAGTTAGCTTTTAGCAGTATTTTTTAACTGCTGGGGAGTCGCATTGTGTTGCTGTTTCTGCCACTACTTAATTTTGCAGGTGAGATTCGTAATACGCGATTGTTTCGGTTCGTGTGCGCAATGAAGGTTCTGTCAGTTTCCTTTTTTTACCAGGGTCGTAGGTGAGTGCAAAAATTTTCGTTTGTTTCAACTTACATTCTTATACAGGTCGACGTTACAGTTGCTTTTATTTTTTTGTGTACGGTTATATATATATATATATATATATATATATATATATATAGTTCTCACTGGCCATGTCTACTGAGCATGAAGTTATCGGTTCGCTTATTTATTTCTTACACACACAGGATTCATTCCAGTTTCGTGTAAGTGGCGTGACTTTGAGCTCAGTAGCACATTTAGGTTGTTAGTTCACATTCGCAGGTGTTTATTTACGACAAAACACACACAAATAAAGGCTACTCACTTACAGCCAGCAATGCTGTAGTGAGGGAAAAGAAAAAAGGAAAAAAATTGAAGCTTTTTCTTCCAACAAACACAAGAGAACTTGCGGTATCGTGAAACTTAACACATACTTCCACAGAACCGTAATATATTCTAACGACAGAAATAAATCCCGTCATCCACAAGGAGTGTTATGAAACAAACGCATTCACTGTATCAAACTGATTTCTCTTAAAAACATAGCCAGAAATGTTTTCTGTACTGTGGTAAATATCGGAGAGATTATGTAACGTGGGCTACGTTAGGTGACGTCTTCGATTCTTTCTTGGCCAGCAGCTATGAGTGCTATTAAATCGTAGACAGCGCAGTGCTAGGAAGCGAGAGAAAGTCAGGGTTATATTTCATTATTATAGTACTGTATAAACTTCTAGTGAAGCGTTTGTTATGTGACTGTTCCCATGTATTTTCCAGCAATCAAAAGATTAAGACATGAGTTAATGAAGCCAAAAACGTTACTGTACTGGAGGCGGATAAGAAATGACAGAACAGACCCAAACTAAGTGAAAACTTCTGCTTTCATCCCCAATATCAGACTGTTACTGAGGGGATCGAGGATCTCTGCATGTTTATTTATCAGAATCAAAAAACAGACCGGAATGCCTTACCAGGCTTGTGTTTACTGATCGCCACTGGAAACTTGGGCCAAAGATGACGTTACCACAGCGTGACTGTTGCTTCAGAGATCATAGAACGCCAGTGTTGATTATCCCCAACCTCAGAGAAAGAACGACACTAACCAACGAACATTTATGTGCTTGATGGAAGGAGATGACAGAAGACGTATGCACATAAAACTGGATCCTGTCATCTGCTTATGTGGTGGTGCATCATGGCACCTACCCTCTTTATGCATGCCGACCACCAAACGTCCGTCCCCAATTGCAAAGCACAGAATTCTATGATCCAGGTTGCAGTACTGTCACGAAGGCTTCTTGAAGCCAAATAGTAATGACTGTTCTCACACAAAGTATAATTCCTGTACTGACATTGTAACTTCCCTGCATCCCTCTACTCTGATGGTAATTTTAGTGTTTTTGTCTTCTGTCAGTACGAATGGGTGGTTGCTTCTGCAACACCGCGTGAACTTTCAGGGCCTACGATAGCGTCTCGCTACAGACTGCCAAAGAACTACCAATTCACAGTTCCACATCTCTTTAGCTTTAAACTGAACTCTGTTACAAATATTAACCGCATCTAAACCTGTTTCACTAATACTTTGGCTATCGTACTTTTTGAGTAGCACTTAGTGTCAAACTTATGGGGTCGTTCTATTGAGAGCCAATATTAAACACTTCACTTTCGCCCTCCTCTTTAAAAATCATTTTTATTTTTCGCGTTTTGCACGAAGCACTCTCCTGGTAATGAATACTTCTGCTTCCTAATTCAGTGAAAGTAGGAATTTGGAAGACAATTCTGTTCATCATACTTTAAAATATTCATCTTGGCGCTTTTCAGAAAATGTCTTTTTAGTATTTAATAGCAAGATGGAACTCACAAGATATTTAACGACTTATTTTTCAACAGTCACTGTACAAAACTTTTCAAATAAAAAAGGAAGTTAATTTTAACTCCCAAACTGAAATTATTTTATTTTTCAGAAACTAATCGACTGAATTACATCCCGTACTGTTAGAATGCAACTCATCAAAGTTGAGTATATCCGCATTATTATGTAAATGAAACACAGAGACATAAAGTTATAGTTAATGACTTTCCCACTTTTTTTATCCGTTTTGATAGTCTACCTACCACGCCAAAATTTCAGAGTTTCTTCCGTTGTTCTTCTTCCTTCTTCATTCAGTATTCTTTCAGCTTTACACTACGTATCCTTTTCCTCTCCTCAGACCATTTTATCCCATCTCCTTCTCCCTCAAGCCTTGAAATCCTTCCATTTTTAACACTTTCTTCTTAAAAATCTCTCTTTCTGTTAAAATTTCTTCACTTATGTTGTTTTCTTCCAGTCTTTCCTAACACCTTAAATCCAGGCTATTGTTGACTTCTTGTCTAAGAGACGTTTAATAATCTGTTTGCTTAACATGTTGCCGTTCATTCCGTATAAATGTCCAAATAATAGCAGTCGCCTCTTCCGTAGCGTTTCGGTTATGTTTTCTGTTTTGCAATATTCTTCTTTGTTTCCATACTCTGTGTTTCTTAGCGGACCGAATATTTTTCGAATGATTCTTCCTTCTAGGATGTTTGTGTAACTTGTAATTCAGTGCCTAACATTCATTTGCATTAAGACATTCTGGTTTTACTACTGTGTTGTAGTGCTGTATTTTCAGATTTTCAGACAGAGACCTTTTGTTGTAAATGTTCCTGGTTTCTTATGCAGCGAATTTTTCTAAGTCATTTTCTTGAATCATTTCTCCAAAATATTTACAATTATTAACCCTCTTCATCTGTCCAATATCTGTTACTAGAATTTCTGGGGCATTTTTTAAGATTGTCATAAATCTTATTTTCTACAAAAATTCTTAAACTTGCTTTGTTGGCTGCTTCTTCTAAGAGATTGATTCGTATTTCTGCATTTGATAGGTTTTCAGAATGAACAGCAAAATCGCCCGGAAATGCTAGACATTGAATTTCAATACATTTGTTCTTAGCCCCCAGTCTTATCGGTGATAGCGTATGTTCCTTTGGTTTTTGTTTCTCTTACTATTTTCTCTAGGATGCCGCTGAGAAAGAGTGCAGACAAGCCGTCAGCAGGCATTACACCAGTTTTTATTTTGAATGTCTTAGATAATTCATCCCAATACTTCATGAATAAGGTTTGCTAGTTTAAATTGTGGGATTACCTTATCTGGTGTTTCCCTGCGAACAGAATGAAATGCCTTTTTAAAATCCGTGAATGTCACAACTGTGTCTTTAGAGTTTGTAAGTCTGTGACGGGTTCTGTACTTTAGGGTGAAATTCTATTCTGAGCAAGATCTGCCCCTTCTAAATCCACTCTGATGTCCTACAAAATGTCTGTCAAGTATTGTTGCATATATTTTATAATCGAATGGCAACAGAGATCCACCTCTGTAGTTATTTACAACTTACCTATCACATTTCTCGTGCAAAGGATGGATAAGAGCCACTTTCCAATCTTTTGGGATTTTTCAAGTTTCCCGTATTTCTCTAAACATGATCTGAAGGTTAATTACAACTTTTGGTTGAGACCATTTTACAAGTTATGATGCAATACACTCTTCTCCATTAGCTTTCTTGGTTCTCAGATTATTTCTTGCTTTTTTAATTTCGTCAGCTTTAGATGGTGGATCTGCTTCTGTGTTTTCATGAGGTCTGGATATTCTACATTACAGATCGCTTCTTCACAGTTCAAGAGTTGCACAAAATACTTCCTTAGCATTTGAAAGTGTTGTGTCTAGACAAGACAGCCTAGACACAATGAGAGGAAGCCGAAAGGCACGCGCTAAGCCAAAGCAGGGTGCGTGAGGTCTGAAACAGGATACGTTATGAATGCTATAAAGAAAAGTGCGTAGCTTCTGGAATACTTAACTTTAATCCATCCTTTTGGTACATCTGGAGATTGTGGCGATACAAGTGAGACTCTTTAGATACATGCAATGTTACTAATGGCGCCTTGCTAGGTCGTAGCCATTGACTTAGCTGAAGGCTATTCTAACTATCTGCTCGGCAAAGGAGCGAGGCTTCGTCGTAATAGTCGCTAGCTACGTCGTCCGTACAACTGGGGCGAGTGCTAGTCCGTATCTCGAGACCTGCCTTGTGGTGGCGCTCGGTCTGCGATCACACAGTGGCGACACGCGGGTCCGACATGTACTAATGGACCGCGGCCGATTTAAAGCTACCACCTAGCAAGTGTGGTGTCTGGCGGTGACACCACAGAAAGTTCTGGATATTGCTTACGCTTATTTTACCATTTTCATCTCCGAAGCAAATTCCTGAAGCTTGGTAATCCATTGGATGAATTTTAAACATATGATAGAAATATCGGGAGTTATTTTTAACCGATTTCTTTTGTATGTCATGAAGTTATGACTTCCCAAAAAATCTTTTATCACTCTTTATTATTCTTGTGTTTCTTTCCTTTGCATTTTAAATTCATCACGATGCCCAGTCTTCTGAGAACATTTCCATTTTTTCCACTGGTTTATTCTTTCTACAACTACTTTTCCACAGGCTTCACTCCACCAGAATTTCTTTTTCATCTTTGTTGATCGAATGCATTCTTAGGTGCCCTGTTGATTTCTTTGAATAATTTCTACTATTTCCCTGATTCAGCTGCTTTAGTATCTTCTTGAAAATGTTTTACTGTCTCTACTGTGATGTTAATGCTGTCTGTGTTATATTTAATCATGTTTTGCTGTCTCTTTTGGGTTCTATTAGTGAGAATTTTCAGTTTAGTTATAGCCAGGTAATGATCAGGGTCAAATTCCCTGACTCCTGCTTTTTTTTTTACTTTCATTATTTCTTTGATATTACTTAAAGAAATGGCCACGTGATCCAACAGGAGCTCCCCAAGCACTGTATTTGGAGATATCCGTGTTTCTTATTTTCTTGGAAATTTCTTTAAGGGAGTTGACGTTAACTTTAACTGAAATGTTTTACAAGTATTGATTAGTCTTGTGCCATTTTTGTTCGCTATTTTATGGGCAGGATATTATCCTACGACTTCTCTAAAAGGTTTTCCCCTTCCCTGCCTGTGTGTTAAAATTCCCTAGTAGTATGACATTTTATTTTAAAATTTTTGATATGTCCCAGAATGCTTCTACTTTACACGAATTTTTCTTATTGTCATCATTAATTGAAGCATGGCAGTTAAGGAAGGTATGCTGTTTTTAACAAAGGTTTACTGTTTATTTTTACATTTCGCTGTGAGAAGAGAGAGTCATTCAGAACTGTATTTGAATTCTGTAACGTTGTCTACTAATTTTTTATGAATGTAGAAGGCGATGCCAATGGCACGCTTTTCATAATTTTTATTGCTGGTTTACTCTTAAAAATTCAGGGTTATTGGTTTCTGCAACATTTACGTCCAAATATCTTGATTCTTGTATCGCTAAAATTTGTATTTCATTCATATCCAGGAGAATTTTGCTGTTTATCAATTTTTAGTAATTAGTTTTCATTCAATAAGAATTCCTTTTTGACTTGAGTTTGGAAGGATACCGAGGATGCTCCGACTCATCCTTGCTGCGGATGTTGGGACTCCCGAGAACCCTACGTCCCGACGCACTGCATAAAATAATGTGGATTAATTTTTCACGTTATCACCTGGTGATTGTCCGCTCAGGTAGCTGAGTGGTCAGCGCGGCAAAATGTCAATCCTATGGGCCCGGGTTCGATTCCCGGCTGCGTCGGAGATTTTCTCCGATCAGGGACTGGGTGTTGTGTTGTCCTAATCATCATCATTTCATCCCCAACGACGCGCAAGTCGCCAAAGTGGCGTCAAATCGAAATACTTGCACGCGGCGAAAGGTCTACTTGGTGGGAGGCCCTAGTCACACGACATTTACATTTACCTGGGGAATTCCCATTCTGCAATCGAAACTGTACATTGTACATAGCTCTCCAAGCTTTCTGCCGTTGGGAGCTAAGACTTCTCTTCCACCTTTCAGACCGAATGATGCGAATGCACTGCGCACTTACTGCTAATCACGAAAACATCTCTTGTGAGGCGAGGAAGCTCACATCGCTAGCAGTGGCACCCTCCGCACAGGCTATGCGCTGGTCAGCCACGCGCAAGCCATCCGTTGGACAGCCGGGACAAGATGCATCATTTTGACAAGATTTCACCTTAAACCCTAGGCCGGGCCCCTCACAGGAATCTACCGTGCAGAGTATGATGGACCAAGGTTTTTTACGAGATAGTAATCTTCTCCCTCCTCTTTCCTCATCAGTAGCGAGATGAGGTCCGATGCTTGGGACCACCACTGGTTTATGCAGAGCACGAATGAGATACTTGAAATAAAAAATAGCGCTTTCGAGAATAAACTGTTACTTTATTGATCCAAAAGCACTTTCATCACAGTTATCGTTAACACTAGTGTGGCTGTCCTTTACGTGAATAATTACGAATGAAAATGTCACTGACGTTCCTGTCAGAACCAGATCAGTTGAGAATCTGGTGCAGAATTTCTTTCATAGAATGTTGCTTATACGGTCCAGTCACATTAATATGACCACTACTTAATTATGTTCGACGTCCACTTGCATTAATCACTCACAGAGGCACGTGGCATCACTAGCAGTGGAGGGAATATAAAGCTAGCCTTGCGGAGAGGGGTGTGGGGAGGGAGAGAATCGACGCGGCGAACCGTGCAGTGGTTGTAGTAATACACTGAAGAGCCAAGGAAACCGGTACACCTGCCTAATATCGTATAGAGCGCCCTCGAGGATGCAGAAGTACTGCAGCACGACGTGCCATGGACTCGACTAATGTCTGAAGTAGTGTTGGAGGGAACTGACAAAATGAATCCTGCACGACTGTCCATAAATCCGTAAGAGTGCGAGCACATTGGAAAGCATCCGAGATATGCTCCGTAATGTTCATGTCTGGGAAGTTTGGTAGGCAGTGGAAGTGTTTGAACTCAGAAGAGTGTTCCTGGGGCCACTCTGTAGCAATTCTAGGCGTGTGGGGTGTCGCATTGTCATGCTGGAATTGCCCAAGTCAGTTGGCATGCACAACGGACATGAATGGACGAAGGTGATGAGGTAGAATGCTTAAGGGTCCCATATCACTCCAACTGCACATAACCCACACAAGAGCCTCCACCAGCTTGAATACTTTCCTGCTGACATGCAGGGTCTATGGATTCATGTGGTTGTGTTATAACACCCCCCTGCTTCCCGGGATTTGCGAAATTACAAGTTAACAATGACCGCGAATTATGAATTTTTACCCGCGTCGGGATAAGGCATCCGAATCCGAAGTAAATACTGATTATTCCGCGGGAAACCGGAGACGTTATAACTTGATCGTTTTGAATGAGTAATTTTATTCAATAACGATCGGTAAATGAAATAATGGAAATAATTTAAAAATAAATTTTGCCAGTGGAAATTTTGCCGAAAGAAATGATTAAGTTGTAAAAGCAATTAAAAAATCGGTCGCCAGCTCAACTGATGAGCGACAGTACTGTTAAGTACTTGAATAATTGTGTCAAAAATAAAGTTTACCTGTTTGTAGCGCAGCAGGTGGAACGGGAACTTTTATTTAAGTGCTGTATCAGGCTCAGTAGTCATGTAAAACAATGTTATAACATTCTAACTACACTTAAACATTTATGGTTAAATTTCAACAAGTATTTTGATAGTTATTTTGTTCATAATTTGTCAGCTAAGTGCAATGCTGACAACACAGATAATTATCTGTCGAGATTTTGAATAATGGACTGTCATTCTGTCTTTAAAATTAGGTACTTTTCACAGTTTAATCTACTGATAATAAAATATATTGCCAATAATTGATTAACTATGTTTTGAATGATAATAATTCATTAATTGGTGGATTGTCAGATGGAAAAAGATTTATAGTTTCATAAAATATCCTTGAACTAACTTCTGCTGAATATCCATTGACATAAATAATCTTAATAATCAAATTTATTACTTCAGTCTATTATTAAGTTATTACGGTTGGCGTAAGCTTATTAAGTGCAACAATTAACTACGATAACCAGTCTGAAATTTACTCTTCACCGTCTATGCAAATAATTTGATAATTGACATATTTTGCCGGCCGAAGTGGCCGTGCGGTTAAAGGCGCTGCAGTCTGGAACCGCAAGACCGCTACGGTCGCAGGTTCGAATCCTGCCTCGGGCATGGATGTTTGTGATGTCCTTAGGTTAGTTAGGTTTAACTGGTTCTAAGTTCTAGGGGACTACTGACCCCAGCAGTTGAGTCCCATAGTGCTCACAGCCATTTGAACCATTTGAATTAACATATTTTCTCTTGATAATGACGTGACACACTCGGTTCAATAAGGTAAGGATCGGAAGGAACCTACTTGGTGTTATTGTCGGGTGGAATGCAACTGCAACGCTTCGATTATAAGGTGCTTGTTATTAAGTGTTCAACTTCGGAGAAAAGCACAGTCACAGGCAAGCCTTCTACAATTTTATCGTACGAAAATTACGTCGATCTTACTTCCCTCGTTGTCGGTGGATCGACGGAAGTCCACGGCGGCGACACAATGTCGCAGCGGGCTTTCGCTGTTGCGACTTGGGCCCACAGTGCGCTTCACATTTAAGTCCTCGTTTCTTCAGCACTATGCCCATTAATCCATAATAACTTGCCCGGCCATGCTTCCAGATATGCCGACCATTACTTTCCCGTCGTACTTAGGTGCACGCACTAGCCGCTAGATGTAACACAGCTAGGACTAGCAGCACTCGACTGTACGTCTTACTCCGACCACGGCGTCACTGCTACTACTGCCCGCTGGCGCGCTCCCGCGCCTAGCGGCACGACAAAACAATCTCTCTGACTTCAACGTTAACTAAATATGCCCTGACTTGCCAGTGTTAAATATTACATAAACTAAACATAGTATTTACAATACATATTTACACTAGGCAATACAACGTATACAAACCGTTTCATGTGTTAAGTAAGCGAAAAAATTCATAGCAAAGACTGCGTTGTAGCGTCACAGTGTCCACATCATTACATGTCCATCCTCTCGATACAATTTGAAACAATACTCGTCAGACCAGGAAACATGTTTCCACTCATCAACAGTCCAATGTCTGTGCTGGCAGGTCCAGGCGAGGCGTAAAGCTTTGTGTTGTGCAATCATCAACGGTGTAGGAGTGGACCTTCGGCTCCGAAAGCCCATATCGCTGAATGGTTCGCACGCTGACACTTGTTGATGGAGTAACATTGAAACCTGCAGCAATTTTGGGAATGACTGCATTTCTTTCACGTTGAACGATTCTCTTCAGTCATCGTTCGTCCCGTTCTTGCTGGATCTTTTTCCGGCCGCAGCGATGTCGGAAATTTGATAGTCTACTTGATTTCTGATATTCATGGTACACTCGTGGAATATTCGTTCGGGAAAATCCCCACTTCACCGCTACCTCGGAAATGCCGTGTCCCATCGCTCCTGCGCCGACTATAATACCAAGTTCAAACTTAAGTAAATCTTGATAACCTGCCATTGTAGCAGCAGTAACCGATCGTACAATTGTGCCAGACAGTTTGTAACGTTGGAAATGCATATCCTCCTAGTTCCATCTATTGTACTATAAATTTTTTCCTTATTTTGTTACTTGAAAGTATGACATTTCTGTGTCTTTATATATTGTAATTGTTCTACTGTATATATATATATATATATATATATATATATATATATATATATATATATATATATATGTCAATGTATAATTGGTTTGTTTTGTAAATATTATTTGTATTTTTACGCTCGGTCTAGCCTAGGGAAAACTATGCTATCGAACGATTACATCGATAGGTCGTGTGGAGGACCAAAGTGTTTAGGATCTTTGGTAGTGTTAACTCTGCCGCGTGGAGCGCGAGCAGAGGGAGTCTGGCTGGAGTAGTGCGGTTGAGCAGGTGTGTTGTGTGACGCTCCCCCGAGTTGCCGCGCTTTCGGGGTTTGGCAGCATGTAATTGCGCTCGACTTGCTATGTTAGATTCTGACACGCTGTCGCGGACGGTAAGCATTAGCTGGTGCACATCAAGAGCCCGTTTCGCCTGGTGACCGTGTCGAGAAGAAGGCGCGCCAACATCCAGCTTCTGCAACAGCGACGGCCGACAATGAGTGAATGTCGCCACCTCCCCGATCGACGACTGCAAACCTTCAATCAACCAACAAGGAAGACTAAAAGCACGTAAAGTTTTAGAACTGTATGGCAGACCTCAGCTTTTAAAATTGTTGCATCACAAAAATACAGCAACTTAGCATCAACCTTTGTTGCTCATTGTCCCAATTGCATTACCAAGCAGGGTCCCTTCCTTTTCTGGAATGAACCAGAGTGTCGTAGAAATTCATACGCCAGCATTAAAGTAATATCATTCCATTTCACTGTTTTAATTTCAAAGTTCAGTTAAACTATTCATAGCTGGCTACAATATTTAGATTACACAAGCACAAATTAAGAGTGCGCGTTCTGTTACCATATTTTAGCTTACCTGTGACTGCAGCTCAGCTTGGTACGTACTAAAATTTACTATTGTTAATTGTTCAAAATCATTTAATTCAAGTTCAAAGTTAAATCTCTTATTTCTAAATTGCGTAGATTCAAGTAGCTTTTGAAATGATTGTTAAGGTCGCCCAAGACTAATCTTATTTTACTGAATTTCGTAGTGCTTCAGAAACAAAGTTCACTATTAATTTCAGTCACTAAATTAACTTTCAATTTTCCGGTTTTATTAATTCTTTTGCTAAATTAAGTCAGAGTGTAGCGAAATTTATTACTTCTGACAAACATTAAGGTTTCACACAACACGTGTCAACCTTCAGTTGCCACGCTTTTAGTGCTAATTATATGTGCATTAATCTTTCATTTTCAGTTATTATAGTAGTTGTCCATAGGACTGGAGACCGTAATTTTCCCCAAATCTTAAATATATTATTAACGTCAATTAATTGTTAAAGTAACGACCGCACATTTACTTTCTTTATTAGTTTTACCCTTTTCTCAAAATTAATTTCCACCAATTTCATTTGCATTTTTCCTTTCATTTGGATGTAACCCTTTCCTCCCTCTTTACCGACAAATTAACTTCGGTGACGATTGCTTTTCCCAAATTTCCATTAGGTGCACCGCGGTTTAATTTTTGCACCGCGGTTTAATTTTTCACTGTCATTAAGGTCGGTAAGTGACGGGGAGGTTACAAGTTGCATACATAGGCGTTGCTGACTGCAGCACCGTATTCTGTCTGTTTATATGTCTCTGTATTTGAATACACATGGGTATAACAGTTTTTTTGGTACTTCAGTTTATAGTATGGAAACGGAGCGATTTATCTGACCTCCGGAGAACGCTCCGTGTTGTTGTGCCCATGCTGGTTGCAGTTCATCGGCGGCGGAGGCTGGAATTTGCACGCCAGTATCACAACTGGACGTCCATTCAGTGACGACAGGTTGCCTTCCCGGATGACTCACGTATTACGCTCCATGGAACATATGGCTTTTGGCGTTTACGGCGTGAAACCTCTGAAAACAAACACCCTGCATGCTTTATGGTCAGAGGACCGTTTCCGTTGTGTTTCCTGGATGATGGTTGGTTGGTTGGTTTGGGGAAGGAGACCAGACAGCGTGGTCATCGGTCTCATCGGATTAGGGAAGGAAGTCGGCCGTGCCCTTTCAGAGGAACCATCCCGGCATTTGCCTGGAGTGATTTAGGGAAATCACGGAAAACCTAAATCAGGATGGCCGGACGCGGGATTGAACCGTCGTCCTCCCGAATGCGAGTCCAGTGGCTAACCACTGCGCCACCTCGCTCGGTTTCCTGGATGATTTCGTCATTCTGGAAGGCACAATGGATCAACACACTTATCCGTGGAGACCATGTTCAACCATATGTGCAGTTTGTTTTCCCTCAACACGATGTCATTTACGAACAGGGCAATACAACATGTCACATAGCTCGTAGAGTGAATGGTTCGAAGAGCAACAGGATGAGTTTATCGTACACCCCTGGCACCAGACTCCCCGTATTTAAAAGCAGTCGTGAATCTGTGAGGCCACTTCAGTCGGACTAGTCGGGCCATGGATCCTCTACTGTGTAACTTAGCGCCGCTGACCTTACGACACTGGAATCGGCATGGCTCTACATCCTTGTCGGTACCTTCCAAACTATCTCTGAATGTCTTCATG